>NC_079442.1:52397856-52402856 GCF_903798145.1 Danio aesculapii
GTGTGTGTGTGTGTGTGTCAGATTGGGATCTCCAGCTTCTCCATCACCTCTGCTGGTCTCCGCTGAAGATGTTCACGGAGCAGGGCATGGAGACGGCCATCGCCTGCTGGGAGTGGCTGCTGGCGGCTCGCAGTGGAGCTGAAGTCCAGGTGAACATTACAGCAGTGCCTCGCGTTGTGAATGAACACACAGGGCTCATTATGTGTGCGTGTTCATCTGCATGTATGTGCGTGGATGTTTGTGTGTGTGTGCACGTGCATTGATACGTTTGTGTGCAATCATGTGCATGTGTGTATGCATGTGTGTCCACGTATGCGTGTTTGTGTGCACATTCATGAACATGTGCCTGTGCTTTCATATGCATGTGTGATTGCGTGCATGTCTACATTCGTGTGCTTGCATGTGTGTGTGTTTGTGTGTGCATGTGTGTGTTATTGACATATATAAGGACACAAATGTGTATAATGTCTTGTGTATGACACACACATTAAAGCAGATAGTGAATTATGAGGACATTGCTGATGTTTGCATTTCTCAAAAAGCTTATAAATCATGCAGAAGGAGTTTTTTTCAGAGTATAAAACTGCACACAGTTTCCTGTATGGGTAAGGGTGAGGTTTAGGGATAGGGTTGGGGTAGGGGGGTAGAAATGACAGTTTGTACAGTATAAAAACAATGGAAACCTATGGAATGTCCCCACAATTCACAAAAACAAAGGGTTGTGTGTGTAGTTCATGCGTGAGATGGCGGGCTCCTGGCAGATGACCGTGGAGCTGAAGATGGGCTTGTTCTCAGAGACTGAGCCAGAAGCAGATCCTTTAGCTGCTTCAGAAGAGAGTCAGCCGTTTCCTCGACCACCCAACGTCACACCGCATTCACACTGGATTGAGGTCTGTATCAGCCACACACACACTACTCTTACTATTACTGTCATTCATTTATTATTCTATTCATATTTGTTCATGCATTAATGGAGCGATCCATTAACAAATGTTCTCAGCTAGTGCATTTATCTATATATTTCAAGAGTTCACACTTAGATATTGCTTGATAATAATAGCAGGTATGGCATGCTGTTCCGGGAGAGAACCCTGAGCTCGGAGATGATTGAGCCCAGGGCTTCTGCCTGGTCAATGAGCATGTAAAGGTGTACGAGATCAGGTAGTTCTCGAAAGCACCCCAAAATGATTAATGGCTTAGGACAGCAGCCGTGTATTTGAAGAACCCCCCCCAAAAGGCTAGAAAGGCTATATCCAGCTGCTGCATATAGTGGTTATGAAAGGAAGAAAGTGATGAGGACTCCTGCAAGAGTAGTCAGAGGGAGTCAGAGCTATGGGGTGGGCAGGATCCTGCTGGAGTCAGGGTAAAGGGTGGGTGTGGTGAGGACTCTGGCAGGATAGGAAGGTAAAAGGGGGACTAGTCGGGCTATTTATAGTGAGTTTGGAATTATCCCATTGGCTTACTAATGATTAGGATGAGAGATCAGCCGCGATCAATCACATCATGAGCTCCTTTCAAAATTAGTTTGGGGAAGTTCACCTATATACTTTTACATTTTATGCATTATTAATCATTTATGCATTGATACTTTTTTATGCTTTTATTCATTTATACATGCAACTGATGTATTAAATCATCCAAGGTGGCGCTCGCTGCAGAGCCACTTTGGTGGAGCTCATCTCCAATGCTGGAGCTTAGCTCTGCCCATGGGGCTCTGCAGTGAGTACCACTTGAATCATCCACATATACATTCGATTAGCATCCAAACAGTTTCAATTTATTTAGTTTTTTAATTTTTTACCTTTTTTAAATGATGCATAATAATGGAGCGATTCATTAACCAATGCACACAGTTGGTGCATTTATTAATCATTCATTCATTTACAGTATGCTTGTATGTTTGTCTCATGCATTCGATGGGGCAATTCATTTGTAAAAGCCCTCATCATTTTTTTAATAATGCATTTATTTATACTTCTGCCTTTGTTTCAACTTGTAGGTATTTAAATGCAGTGCACTGTTTGCTTCATTAATTCATTCATTTATTCAGTTATTCATTTTTTGCATTTGCTTCTGCACAAGTTTTGTAAAGCTAGAGTCTAACAAATCGAACAATGATGGCATCGTTACATTCCTCATAGCAGTAGTGATGTTTGACTGTTTTGTGTGTTTAGTTTCTCATACAGAGGTTTGAAATCGCCAAGTACAGCAGTGCGGATCAGGTGGAGATATTCACGGGTCTCCTGCAGAGGGCGCTGTCTCTCAGTGTTGGAGGACGCCAGAGCAGTCTGAACCGACACGTCGTCGCCATCGGCCCACGATTCAGGTCATTCTTTAAACACGCTCAGCCCCCCCGAGAGTAAACTCAATATAATCATGTAAAACAGGGGTGTCAAATCCAAACTTGGTAAGGGAGGTGTTGTGAATAAACAAGGTACATGCACATTTAAAAAAATATATATTTATTGGAGAAAATAAAAGTGTATTAACAACTGTAACATCTCTTACACTTCATTAAACCACATTTATCAAAATAGCAAGGTTTTACATTTAGTTTTAACTCGGACCATGTTTATCTCCATCAAAACATGAAGGTCTCTAACAATATAAGCATAAAACAGTACAGCAGGCTAGCATAGAACAGTAGTCTACTTTAAAAACAATTTCATATTCAGAAAAACTGATAATAAAACAAAACTCTAACAGCTGATACACCACATTTACAAGCGACAGATGGCTTCTGTTATTGTATTATTAAACTTACTCTTATAGCTTTAAAAAGGCAACCTAATTATCAAATGATCAATGCCAACCGTTGATGCCTACAACTGAACTTGTGGATTTCAGAGGAAAAAATTAAAGCAGTATATTTATTAGTGGGCTATTATAGATAAATGGTAGCCTATAAAAGAATAAATGGTATGGTGCTTTTATTATTACGATTAATTATCAAATATTTTGATTTAAAAAAATTAAAAGATTTTGTTTTAATATAAACCACATTGGCGATGCGGTGGCGCAGTAGGTAGTGCTGCCGACTCACAGCAAGAAGGTCGCTGGTTCGAGCCTCGGCTAGGTCAGTTGGCATTTCTGTGTGGAGTTTGCATGTTCTCCCTGCATTCGCGTGGGTTTGCTCCGGTTTCCCCCACAGTCCAAAGATAAAGGTGAATTGGGTAGGCTAAATTGTCCTTAGTGTATGAGTGTGAATGGATGTTTCCCAGAAATGGGCTGCAGCTGGAAGGAAATCCGCTGTGTAGAACATGTGCTGGATAAGTTGGTGGTTTATTCCGCTGTGGTGACCCAAGATTAATAAAAGGATTAAGCCGAAAATGAATGAATGAATGAATGAATAAACCACATTAAGCATATAATAATAAATAAAAAACTGTATTTTCATTGTAATTACTTTTGTTATACAGTGGTGTGTGGTATGTTGAGGTGTGTATATAATCCACGGTGGCTGTAATGGTGCATTATGTGTGTGTTTTCAGGCTGCTCACTCTAGGGCTGACTCTTCTTCATGCTGATGTTGTGACTAACGCCACCATCCGTAACGTCCTGAGAGAGAAGATCTACTCCACTGCCTTCGACTACTTCAGGTAGGAGGGCTGGGGGGATTTCTAGGGGGGAAATCTGCTCCAAATGAAATAGAATTGGGGGATTTTTTTGTATTATAAATGCATTTGTGATTTAAAATGTTTTTCTTAAACAGGAATTCCAGACTTGCTGTGATTTCTTTACTTCTTTATTTATTTATTTTAGTAGGACTGCACTAAAATGACTAATGTTGTCATAAATATTAACATGCTTATAAAACCTTAATAATAATATAAACAATACATTATTTGTGCTTTTTAAAATGTTTTTACTTAATGTTCAGGAATTCAGACTTGCTGTGATTAATAAAAAAAAATAAATAAAAATAAACAAATAAAAAAATATTAATACGTGTATATATATATATACATATATATATATATGTGTATTTTATTATTAATATTATTATTATTATTATTATTTTTATTTATAGATTTTTTTTATTGGAAGGCCCTTACTACAATGACTAATGTTCTCATAATTCTCATAAATATAAATATGCTTATACAACAACAATAATAATGCAAAAAATACATAATTAGTGATTTTTAAAAGGTTTTTCTTAAACAGGAATCCAAGACTTGCTGTAAAATGGCTAAAGTTGTCATAACTATTAATATGCTCATTAAACAATAATAATAATGTAAATAATGCTTAATTTGTGATTCTTCAAATGTTTTTCTTAATATTCTTCAGGAATTCCACACTTGCTGTGATTTTATTTATTTATTTATTTATTTATTTATTTATTTATTTATTTATTTATTTTAGTAGGACTGCACTAAAATGACGAATGTTGTCATAAATATTATCATGCTTCATTCATTCATTCATCTTTGTCCCTTTATTAATCCGGGGTGGCCACAGCAGAATGAACCGCCAACTTATCCAGCACATGTTTTATGCAGCGGATGCCCTTCCAGCTGCAACCCATCTCTGGGAAACATCCATACACACTCACTCACATCCATACACTACGGACAATTTAGCCTACCCAATTCACCTGTACCTCATGTCTTTGGACTGTGGGGGAAACCGAAGCACCCGTAGGAAACCCACGCGAACGCAAGGAGAACATGCAAACTCCACACAGAAACGCCAACTGACTCAGCCGAGGCTCGAACCGGCTACCTTCTTGCTGTTAAGCACTACCTACTGCGCCACTGCGTCTCCCCTATTAGTATGCTTACAAAACAATATTAATAATGTAAATAATGCATAATCTTTGATTTTGAAAATGTTTTTCTTAAAGTTCTTCAGGAATTCCAGACATGCTGTGATTTGATTGATTGACTGATTGATTTATTGACTGATTGATTGATTGACTGATTGACTGATTGATTGATTGATTGATTGATTGATTGACTGATTGATTGACTGATTGATTGACTGATTGATTGATT
>NC_079442.1:52407856-52432856 GCF_903798145.1 Danio aesculapii
CTGTCAACACACTCGTATGCACTGCTGGTTCTTTCTTCCTTCATCTAAAAGTGTTGAGCTGATTTACTTACTGGTTTAATTCTTCACAAGTTTCTTACTCATCTATTACATTTTACAGTGTTAACTACATTCTCATGTCTCGTAGGTCTGTCCAAGAAGACCAACAGAGGAACGCAGCTGCATAAATACTTCATGAAGCGCAGAACACTGCTGCTGGCGCTGCTGGTGAGAACAAACCAGCAGTCATCACATTACTACACTTTACTACACAAGCCTGCTTCTTAATTTAGAAATTTTTTTATTTTTGGACTAGAAACAAGACACAACCTTCATGTAGATTACTAAAAGTATTTATTTTGTGCAGCATTTTGTAATTTGAGCATATGAACTCTTTTGCTGTGATAGGCCAGTGAGGTGGAGCGTCTGACAACATGGTACAATCCCCTGGGCAGCCAAGAGCTCCAGATCTCCACCGATCAGTCTGTGGAGACCAGCATCACCAACTGGAGGTCCAAGTACATCAGTCTGACGGAGAAACAGTGGAAGGATAATGTTAATCTGGCTTGGAGCATCGCGCCGTATCTCGCTCTACAGCTGCCAGCCCGGTGAGACCAGATTGATACATTGTAGCAACAAAAGATTCCATTTGGAATAAGCGCTGCTCTTTAGAACTCAGATCATCAAAGAGTTCTGAGAAATAGAATGTGTGACAGTTTCAACAAAAATATAAAGTATGTTTCAGGAGTTCACACTTAGCTGATGATTTATCATAAGCTTGTTTGGCATGCTGTCCCGGGAGAGAGTCCTGAGCTCATAAGATCCTCGAGCTCCCATTTGCAGGGCAAGAGGGGATATTGAGTTCAGGTGGATGTCGAGAACTTCCCTGCTTATTTGTGGCTAATGACGAATCGCTTTATGAGGTGAAAAATGCTGTTGGCTAAGAACTTGACTATGGTGCCAATTTGGTTTGGTCAATTTACTTATGACACATTTCTTTGGATGGTGGCAGGAAACCGGGAAACCCGTAGGAAACCCATGCGAGCACGGGAAGAACATGTAAACTCCGCACAGAAACGTCAACTGGCATAGTAAGGATTAGAACCAGTGACGTTCTTGCTGTGAGGCAACAGTGCTAACCACTGAGCCGCTGTGCCGCCCAGTCTAGGAAAAAGGGGAAGGAATGGGGGATTCTTCAAGACGAAGATGACTGTGGTATGAAGACTATGGTTATTTATAGTGAGTTAGGATTCATCTGATTGGTGAATCATGTGTTAGCTAATGCGGGACCAGTCGTGGTCAATCATAAGCATGTGATCCTCTCGAAATTAGTTCACATTAACTGTTTTCCACATAGATAATATTTAGATTTATTCATAATTAATCATTTATAATATTAAGAAATGTGTCGTGATTATCAAATCCTCATATTACACTGATTTCTGAAGATCATGTGACGCTGAAGACTGGAGTAATGATGCTGAAAATGTAGCTTTACACTCTCAGAAATAATGGTACTGAGCTGTTCTGGTGTGGTACCTTTTCAAAAGGTAGACAATTGTAACTAAAGTGTCCTTATTAATACCTTAATGGTACATGTTAGTACCTAAAAAGTACAAAAGTGTCCTTCTTGAAATTTTCTAGTGACCAATAAATACCTTTGAGGGACCCTTTAAGTACAAATGTGTACCTTTTGAAAAGGTAATACCGCAGTGACAGCTCTTGTACCATTATTTCTGAGAGTTTACTTCACAGAAGTAAGTTATATTCTACAGCATGTTGCAATTTTAATCAGTTATTTACTTTTTATTTTTTGCAATAACAATTAGACTAAAATATAGTGCAAAATATACAGAGATTACTTTTAAGGAGATTACAATTAGGGGAATTACATGGAAATTAAATCAAGATTAATGTAGAATATTGAACAAAACACAAATTCTAGAGGCTTTAACTGCTTTCTTATTACTAGACGTTGAAGTACAGTTTCAATTCTTGTCTAAAATCATCAAATGGGGTTTACATGTAGTATATTTACATCTATGTATATGAAACTTTTCAACAAATAACATGAGGTGTGCAGAAAGTTGAATTAAGGAATTTGTTTCTGTAAGCATTATAAACCCCCAAACTTGTCTAAAACGTAGAGAAATCACCTGACATCAGTTATTGTTGTTATGTTATTATATTAGTTATTTTAGTAAGGAAAATGACCTAAATCTCCTTGATGGCTCTGTTCTATGGTTTATAAAGCATCATTATGACTTTATAGAGACTGTAGTTCATATTTTATAGGTATTGTAAAATTCAATTCAACCCAACAAGTAAAACCTCTAAAATATGCAAATAATTTTGACCACTGTATATTTTAGGTTTGGTTTTAATTGTTACATTAAATGAAATGTAGTGTGTGTGCGTGTGTGCGTGCGTGCGTGCATGTACATATACATACATATATATACATACATATATATATATATATATATATATATATATATATATATATATATACATACATATACATATATATATATATATATATATATATATATATATATATATATATATATATATATATATATATATATATATATATATATATATATATATATATATATATGTTTGATCTTAATCTCCATTAATGCAGCTTTTGGGTAGCAGTAAATAAAGTGATGACGCTATAGAATAATATACCAAATAGTTGATGCACATGATGCCGCTCTAACTCCACAATATATTTCAGGTTTAAGAACACAGAAGCCATTTTTTCCGAAGTGACACGTCTGGTGCGTTTGGACCCGGGAGCCGTCAGTGACGTTCCTGAAGCTGTGAAGGTGAACAATTTAATGATCAAAACAAATAACAATATAATAGACGCCATATTTAGTTTAACAAGAACAAGCTATGAGGTGTTTTTTCCCACTCACAAAGAATAATTAAATAACATTGACCTCATATATTATATTTCTGGTGAGAGTTATTAATTCAGTAAGGTCCAATATAAACCATATAAAAATTGAAATTATGAATGTGAAAAATATTATTTGCAAAACACTTGGGTCTTATGTTGCAGAATTTTTGCAAATCTTGTATGCATATTTGTTTGCATGTATTTATGCATGTATGTGTTTTTTATTTTATTTAAAATTATTATTGTTTTATTTCATTATTGATTATTATTGTTATTTAATTGATTTTAATTTGTTTTATAAATACTTGGTTGATTTTATGTTTTTTTTACATGTTAATTTTTTTTTTTTTTTCATGATAAAGGGTATTTTTATTTTTTATTTAATTTATTTTCATTTAATCATTTAAAATATTTTATTTAAACTATCTTAATGTTTTATTTACACATTTCTTTTGATAGTTTATCAATGCAATGTTGATGTATTTGTTTATTTCATGTTTCATTATTGGTTAAACAAGCAGAACAGTGAAAGTGCACGAGTCTGCATTGTAAAAGCGCCACAGAAAAAATATGACTTTACTTGAATTTTCTAATTCAGCCTTGTTCTCTTTAATAGACCCGATATGTTTGAGGAAGATGCAATTCATCTACTGTCTTGGGTTTATTTTATTCAAACCGTTAGCACACACTGTAAAATAAATATTTCTGTTAATGCAAAGTTTCCGTAATTTAGGATGTTTTGGGTTTATTTCCGGCAGTGAATTGCATTATGGGATGTTGATCTCTGCTCTGTCCACTTTTGATGTTGAAAATTCAACTCTACAGTTTAACAAAGTGACTTTTATTGACATTTTAGTAGATAATATAATGTATAAGAAATAAGGCTGCACAACATATCATCTGAGCATCGATATCGCGATGTGTGTGTTCGCAATAGTCACATCGCAACATATGCAATGTTGAGTTGAGATTATAGATGACCAGAAAACACAGGAGATTTGTGGGGACGCTGCAGAATTGAACCATAATAGAGTAAGAGTTTATTATCTGCATGTGTTTTTAAGGCTTGTGACTGTGCGAGCATTTGAAGAGAGGTAAAGCAGTTTAGTAGTGCATAAAGACGTTTAAGGATTCATGTTTTCAAAATTATTTAATATGATGAAGACTATAAAGTGCTATTTTACATTTGATTATTCAATTTCTGTACCTGAATGCAGTTGATCTCTCCAGAAAACCATAAAGCACGGTTAATTTCACTTTATTATTTGCTCCATTGTGTTTATTTATGACTGTAGTTTGTTTATTATGTATGTATAGAATAAATTAGATAAAAGTATATTTATATTTCACTCCTCTACAAAATCATCCCAAGTAATGACAAATAGAGCTATTTAAGCTTCTGGTGAAATAATATATGGTGCAATATATATCGTAGAGAGAAAAAAAATCGCTATGTATTTTTCCATTATGGTGCAGCCCTAATAAGAAACAATATCTACAGAAATAAGTCTGTAATATAACAGAAAATGTGCTGGCAGTTTATTACAAGGTTTTTGCAGCGTAATATAAAACACCAACCCAGACGATATATCTCTTTATACTATTTCAAATGTTTATAAAATTGACTTTTTCACAATTTTTCAAGGTTAAAAGTTGTTTCAGAGTTCATTCATTCATTCATTTTCTTTTCGGCTTAGTCCCTTTATTAATCCGGGGTCGCCACAGCGGAATGAACCGCCAACTTATCCAGCACATGTTTTATGCAGCGGATGCTCTTCCAGCTGCTACCCATCTCTGGGAAACATCCATACACACTTATACATTACGGACAATTTAGTCTACCCAATTCACCTGTACCGCATGTCTTTGGACTGTGTGGGGGAAACCGGAGCACCCGGAGGAAACCCACACGAACGCTGGGAGAACATGCAAACTCCACACAGAAATGCCAACTGACCCAGCCGAGGCTCGAACCAGCGACCTTCTTGCCGTGAGGCGACAGCACTAACTACTGCGCCACTGTGTTGCCCCGTTTCAGAGTTCACTTTTAGATATTGCTTGATAATATTAGCTAGTTTGGCATGCTGTCCTGGGAGAGAACCCTGAGCTCGGAGATAATTGAGCCCAAGGCTCCCGCCTGGTCAGTGAGCACGTCCGAGATCAGGTAGCTCTCGAGAGCTCCCCCTGGTACAGGAGGAAAGGCGTGGATGGGGATTCTTCAAAAACGAAGATAAGGGAGTAAAGCTGTGGTCACACTAGAGTTTGTCTGCGCGAAATTCTGTCGTACGGCGCTGCGCAAAGAGGTTGTATGAAACAAGATGTTTAGACATTAAAAAAAGCGAGCGATTTGCTCCATGTTTTAAATTTCTGTTCAGAGAGGTCTTGTTTTGATCCTCGATTGGTCTCACACAGTCAAGTTTGGAATAATCTGATTGGTTTATTAATGATTGCAGATGAGAGACCAGCCGTGATCAATCAAATCATGTGCTTCTCTCAAAATTAGTGAAACTTCACTGCAAGAAAGTTCAAGATCCCATAATGCAATTGAAAAGCAGAAATAAATGGATACAAATAAAAAGCTGAAGCACAAAATATGGAAAACTGATCATTTATTATATATATTATATTTTTTACAGTGTAGATTGAAATGTTTATTAGCTGAAACGACAAATATTGTCAACAGTGAGCTGTTATTTGCCCTCATTGTCATTCATGTTCAGTCAGATGCGCTTGCGTTCTGCACTTCTGATGTGTTTCCTTCATTCCTGCTGCAGTTTTTGGTGACGTGGCACACGATCGATGCGGATTCTCCAGAATTAAGTCATATTTTGTGTTGGGCTCCGGCTGATCCTCCAACAGGCCTGTCTTATTTCTCCAGCATGTATCCTCCACATCCGCTGACCGCTCAATACGCCGTCAAAGTCCTGCGCTCCTTCCCTCCCGTATGTCACACACATCATCATCATTAATATTTACATTGGATTAATCTGAGGTCCTTTCTGGATGTTTTCACTTGAGCAAATTTCACTCTCGCCCAACAGGATGCCATTCTGTTCTACATCCCACAGATCGTTCAGGCCCTCAGATATGATAAGGTAGAGTGAGTGACAAATAATCACTGTATATTTTTCCCTCAATGTCTGTTTAACGGAGAGAAGATTTTTGTTTCAACACATTTCTAATCACAATAGTTTTAATAACTCATTTCTAATAACTGATTTATTTTATCTTTGCAAATAAGAAAATAAAATAGGGAAATATTTGAAGAAGAATAAAAAAAATTCACAGGAGGGCCAATGCTTTTGACTTCAGCTGTAGATAAGAAAGTTATACACAATATAACCTTAAAATGTTTAAAAACACATTTATTTTAATAGTTTTTTATTTTAAAATTGTTTTTTTATTATCATTTTGACTTTTATTTAAAGGGCACCTATGGTAAAAAATCTACTTTTCAAGCTGTTTAGACAGACATATGTGCATGTATGGTGTATAGAGCATCATATTGGGGTGATATAAACACACCCAGTGCTTTTTTTTCAATTTAACAACATAAAAAACGGTGGACCAATTGGAGCGGTTTTCAGATCGACCGCAACTTTACGTAGGAGAGCGGTCCCCCCGCCCACCAATATTGATTGACAGGCGTGTCATCATATCCTCAGTTTGTTGATTCACGTCGGCCATTTTCAGCGTGAGTCGAAGTGATATCACTAAAGGAACACGCTAGCTCTATTTTTAGATTAAGGCTCATTGGGCTCAACACAAGAGCAATATTCTCCACATTATCACTCTAATCGGAATTATTGGTTGTATCTTTAGGTAGGTTTGCAAACATGTGTACTTCTCATTGAGTCTACCTTATACTTCAGCCGTTTGCATTTCTCACGATCCCAGAAGCTCCCTGTGATCTTAACTAGCATGCGTTTTAGAATTCTAAACATCGGTTTCTATCAGGGTACACTCAAGTCGACGGCTGGGCGCCGCAGACCACTGCAGACTTGAATTGCCGTTGTGTGTACCCTGATAGAAACCTATGTTTAGAATTCAAAAATGCGTGGCGCGACGATTCGGGACACTTCATGTTTCTGCCGCGCCACAGAGAGTGTCTGGTGTGCCGTGTCGCGGCTTCGAGCGGCGCATCCGGTGCCTCAGTCAAAGTTAATTCAGTGTGAGTGGTTATTAGTTTCTGTGTACAAGCTCGGCACTTGAAACTAGCACACAGTTGGCTGTAAAACTGTACAAAGACACAAATGATTTTGTACTCTCTGCTTGGTCTGTGTCAGAGTCGTACATGTACGACTGAATGCTGAACCTCTCACTCCTGCTCCTCCTCTCAGTCTGCCTGTCAGACTCTGTTGCAAACGCAGAGCGGGTGAGCTCATGGCCCTGCCCCCTTGTTACGTTGGCGGGAAGCCGAAACTAATTTACATGTGAAGCAACACACCCCTAAATCAGCGAGCTGTGGACACGCCCCCAACATGACACTTTTTAACACATTATAATAAAACAATCTGAATTGTGTTTTAAACTGAACCTAAACTGGCACACTCAGAAGAACCATTATATTAATATTAAATCAGAAAAAAGAGGTCAACTATGTGTCCTTTAATGTATTTTTGCATTCGTACAGTGATTTTGTTTAGTTTCTTTTTCATCATATATGCATTAGTGTTACCGGAAATGTGTGAAATCCCAGTATTTTATAAAATGCCTAGGAAATGGAGTGCCTAAAGGTTTCTGAAGTATGAAATATCAGTTTTTTTGTACAGATTTTGCCCACTTTTCCTAGGCATGCTATACAATTCCAAGGCATTATATAGAATAACAAGTATCATTTAGGCAAAGCATCAGAAGAGCACAACAATAGCCTTTATTGATCATTACATATTTTAAAATGGAAGGAATACGAAATAAAGCATGACCAGAAAAACAATAACAGCAGAACTGAGACTGAAGTATTTGTTACAATATTGTCTGTAACCAGCAATACGCTGTCTTACAATAACATTCAACACTCACGCGCTTCGAACGCCATCATCAAACAATGACCCATGCAAGCCATCCACAACAATCATTAATGGGAAAAACCATTATACATGATACTTTGACATTCGATTTAAGGCATTCTACACATATCCTATAGGCCAGTGTTTCCCAACCCTGTTCCTGGAGGCACACCAACAGTTCATGTTTTGGATGTCTCCCTCATCTGACCCATTAACTTCAGGTGTTGGAGTCTCTTCTAATGTTCTGATGAGTTGTTTCAGGTGTGTTTGATTAGGGAGAGATTGAAAATGTGTACTGTTGGTGTGCCTTCAGGAACAGGGTTGGGAAACTCTGCTATAGGCAATCTATAGAATGCCAGATTTCAAATTGTCGGTAACATATACATTGCCAGGTGGCTTAAAATTGACATTAAACAGCACACTTTCACTTTTGGACACAACTTCCTAATTTTCCTAATTTACTCCTTTTTAAAAACACTTTAATTTAATAACTTTTATAAACAGTAAATATTTTTTTCATAGATTATGTTTTTTTTTTTTTTTTTTCCTTTTCATGTTAAAGGACACATAGTTGACCTCTTTTTTATGATGTAATATTAATATTATGGTTCTTCTGAGTGTGCCAGTTTAGGTTCAGTTTAAAACACAATTCAGATTTTTTTATTATAATGTGTTAAAAAGCGTCATGTTGGGGGCGTGTCCACAGCTCGCTGATTTAGGGGTGTGTTGCTTCACATGTAAATTAGTTTCGGCTTCCCGCCAACGTAACAAGGGGGCGGGGCCATGAGCTCACCCGCTCTGCGTTTCCAACAGAGTCTGACAGGCAGACGGAGAAGGAGAGAGAGGATCACCATTCAGTTGTACATGTACGACTCTGACACAGACCAAGCAGAGAGTACAAAATCATTTGTGTCTTTGTACAGTTTTACAGCCAACTGTGTGCTAGTTTCAAGTGCCGAGCTTGTACACAGAAACTAATAACCATGCACACTGAATTAACTTTGACTGAGGCACCGTTTGCGCCGCTCGAAGCCGCGACACGGCACACCAGACACTCTCTGTGGCGCGGCAGAAACATGAAGTGTCCCGAATCGTCGCACCACGCATTTTTGAATTCTAAACAGGTTTCTGCAGCGGTCCGCGGCGCCCAGCCGTCAACTTGAGTGTACCCTGATAGAAACCGATGTTTAGAACTTTAAAACGCATGCTAGTTAAGATCACAGGGAGCTTCTGGGATCGTGAGAAATGCAAACGGCTGAAGTATAAGGTAGACTCAATGAGAAGTACACATGTTTGCAAACCTACCTAAAGATACAACCAATAATTCCGATTAGAGCGATAATGTGGAGAATATTGATCTTGTGTTGAGCCCAATGAGCCTTGCATCTAAAAATAGAGCTAGCGTGTTCCTTTAGTGATATCGCTTCGACTCACGCTGAAAATGGCGGACGTGAATCAACAAACTGAGGATATGATGACGCGCCTGTCAATCAATATTGGTGGGCGGGGGGACCGCTCTCCTACGTAAAGTTGCGGTCGATTTGAAAACCGCTTCAATTGGTCCACCGTTTTTTATGTTGTTAAATTGAAAAAAAAAGCACTGGGTGTGTTTATATCACCCCAATATGATGCTCTATACACCATACATGCACATATGTCTGTCCAAACAGCTTGAAAAGTAGATGTTTTACCATAGGTGCCCTTTAAATACAGTTCCAGATGGCATAAAATTTGCATTAAACAGGAGACACACACACACACACAGAGAGAGAGGACAGAACTGCAAAACCAAATTTAATTTGAATTTTTTTTTTCATTTAATTTACGTTTTTTTTTGTGGATGTTCTGTTTTGTATCTTTTTCATGATAAATACAAACGGGGTAAAATTGGCATTAAATTGGAGACACACACACACACACACACAGAGGACAGATCTGCAAGATCTAAAATTTAAAATTCTGATTTTATTTTAATAATTTTTTTTTCATTTTAACAACTTTCGTAATTGCTAAAATGTTTATTTGTTTATAAATCTTTATCATATTTGTAGAGGTTTTTTTACATTATGTACTAAATAATAATAACAACGAACAAAACTGGAGAATCTTAAAACATGTAAATTTGTAATGCTATTTATCTAGCTGCATGCATAATAATATTTGTTATTTGTCTTGCTCATGTTTTGCATAATTTGTTTGATCATAGATAAAACTTCTCTTAACTTTCTTAATTCTGTTTTCTTTTAATTGTACTTATTGCCTCAGATCGACATTCATATGCATGCATTCATATAAGATTCATGAGTATATACAGTATGTCTTCTGTAAAGCAAAGATGAATGCCTATTATTTTTTTTATAATTATAATGATTTATAGTAAATATGGCAACTACATGGCCATACATTGGATAATTCGTACAGTATGTTGGGATTTGCATATATTCAGATCATTTCCATTTCCATGCACTGATAATGTTATATATGTTGTGTAGATGGGTTATGTGAGGGAATATATCCTGTGGGCAGCACAGAAATCTCAGCTTCTGGCTCATCAGTTCATCTGGAACATGAAGACCAACATCTACACCGATGAAGAAGGACACCAGAAAGACCGTAAATACATTCATTACATTTCAACTTATCACCAAGGATGAGAACTGGAATATAGTGGATTAGCATCCACATCGAGGATGATATAGTGCTTTAAATGTTTGAGAAAGGATCATTGCATGGTATAATAATTCATAAATGAAGGCTGTATATTGCATTCCCATTGCAATCCCATTTTTTTTTACATGTTTTTTTTAATTCTAATTTCATTCACACAATTTTAGTATATAATCTGTTTACTAAATGCATGTTATAGATCTTTTTAAAAACATGTTACTCTTGTAATTATAGAAATGATCTAATTTCTTTTAATTTCCTTGGAGTGGCAAAAAATGTCTTCAATTCTTGAGTATGTTTAAACTCCGCCCCCTCCAAGCTCATCTGCATACACCGTTGAGTGCCACGCTCGCATCTCAACAGCCAATCAACATCCCAATTCACAGAATCAAGACCCCGCCCTATAGTTTGTCTTTGTTTTTAATTTGTTTAATCTGTACATTCAGATGTACGTTGTAAAACTGAAGTAAACACCACAATATTTCATGCAACTTTAATTGTGTTTTTTGTTTTTGTTTTGTTTTTGCTTAGTAAAAATGTCCTGAAAATATTTTGGAGTGAACTAATCCTTTAAATACAGTGCTAGATGTGTAAAATTGACAAAAAAAACAGGAGACTCCACACATAAAACTGAACAGGGCTAAGAGCTAAGCTAAAGCTAACACCACACCGGCTCTCTTTACCCAGCATCTTTCTCGCCAATGTACGGTCACTGGTGAACAAACTGGATGAGATTCGACTGCGCATCAACCACAGCAAAAGATTATGGAACTGTAATGTCATGATTTTCACAGAAACATGGCTAAACAGCGGGATACCAGACAACGCTATATCGCTAACGGAGCATCAAACATTCCGAGCAGACAGAACGGCGGATGACTTCGGTAAGACCAGAGGCGGAGGATTATGCATTTATATTAACAAAGCTTGGTGCACAAACTCTGTCGTCGTTGGGAGACATTGTTCTGCTAACCTGGAATTTCTAATGGTTAAATGTAGACCATTTTATCTGCCACGGGAGTTCACCTCCACCATAATAACTGCTGCTTATATCCCTCCCGACGCTGATGCCAAGCTTGCTATGAATGAACTTCATGCAGCCATCAGCAAACAACAGACTGCTCACCCGGAGGCTGCTTTTATTGTTGCGGGGGATTTTAATCACTCAAACTTAAAGACAGTGCTCCCCAAATTCCATCAGAACATTTTCTGCCACACAAGGGGAAACAAAACTTTAGACCAAGTTTACACAAACATGGCTGAAGCATATGCTGTGACCCCCCTCCCCCACTTGGGTCAATCAGATCACCTTTGTTTGTTTCTCACCCCCAAGTACTCACCCATCGTCAACCGTGTGAAGCCATCAGTAAGGACCATCAAAGTGTGGCCAGCGGGGGTGGACTCCACACTCCAGGACAGGTTTGAACACACAGACTGGAGTATGTTTGCTTCCCAGGCCACATGTGGCTCTCACACAGACATTGACAGTTACACTTCCTCTGTTCTGGAATATATCAACACCACCATAGACAGTGTTACAACCCAGAAACAGATCACCACATACCCAAATCAAAATCCATGGATGAACAAGGAGGTGCGCCTCCTGCTGAAGGCACGCAACACTGCATTCAGATCAGGGGATGCACAGGCCTACAGCACTTCCAGGGCTAATCTGAAGAGGGGCATCAAAAAGGCCAAGCACTGCTACAAGCTAAAGCTAGAGGAGCACTTTTCCAACTCTGATCCTCGGCGCATGTGGCAGGGCATCCAGGCCATCAGCAACTACAAACCCAGCCAGTCCACCCCCACAGCCACAAATGTCTCCTTCCAGAACGAGCTAAATGACTTTTATGCCCGCTTTGAAAGAGACAATACAGAACCCTACACCAGGAACACTACCTCAACCGACCACTCACCTATCACACTCACCTCCTCAGAAGTCTACACCGCACTGAGTCGGATCAATGTGCGTAAGGCTGCTGGACCAGACGGTATTCCTGGGCGCGTCCTCAAAGCATGTGCAGAACAGCTCGCTGGGGTATTCACAGACATTTTTAACCTGTCACTTAACCTAGCAACTGTGCCAACATGCTTTAAAACCACCTCTATTGTGCCAGTGCCCAAACACTCCAGCCCAACATGCCTGAATGACTACCGCCCTGTAGCACTCACACCCATCATCATGAAGTGCTTTGAGCGGTTGGTCCTGGCACATCTGAAAGACTCTCTGCCATCCACACTGGACCCACATCAGTTTGCCTACCGTGGCAACAGGAGCACAGAAGATGCCGTCTCCATAGCACTGCACTCTGTACTCACACACCTGGACAAAAAACACTTATGCACGAATGCTGTTTGTTGACTTCAGCTCAGCATTCAACACTGTCATACCCTCTAAGTTACTGATCAAACTCAGAGACCTGGATATCGACACGTCTCTCTGCAACTGGGTTATGGACTTTCTGACTAACAGACCTCAGAATGTTAGATCAGGCCACATCTGCTCCACCACCGTCACACTCAACACTGGTGTACCACAGGGCTGCGTGCTGAGCCCCTTCCTCTACTCCCTTTTTACCATCGACTGTAGGCCTGTGAACAGATCCAACACCATCATCAAATTTGCAGATGACACCACAGTGATTGGTCTAATCAGCAATAATGATGAGACTGCCTACAGGGAGGAGATGCAGCATCTGGCCACTTGGTGCACCGACAATAATCTGCTCCTTAACACCAACAAGACCAAGGAGCTCATTGTGGACTTCAGGAAGGGACGAACAGGCTCCCATGATCCCATCCACATTAATGGGATGGCCGTTGAGCCTGTCTCATCCTTCAAGTTCCTGGGGACCCACATCTCAAAGGACGCTCCAGAGACAGACGAGTCTTCGCTGAGGCCAGCTTCCAGCCTCCGCCACTGAGACTGCAGCTCTGCACAAGACGTTTGGCCAGCGGAGAAATTAAAATGGTCGTGCCCAACTGAGCCTGGTTTCTCTCAAGGTTTTTTTTTCTTCACTTCCGCCTTTAGTGAAGTTTTTTTTCCCTCTCCGCTGTCATCACTGGCTTGCATGGTTCAGGATCTGTAGAGCTGCGCATCGTTGGATTTGCTCTTCAGTATTTGGACTCTCAGTAGTGATTATTAAACCACACTGAACTGAGCTCAACTGAACTGAACTTAAACACTACAAACTGAACTACACTGTTCCTATTTACTGTGACCTTTTATGTGAAGCTGCTTTGACACAATCTACATTGTATAAGCGCTATACAAATAAAGGTGAATTGAATTGAATTGAACCTTTCCTGGACCACCAACACCTCCAGCCTGGTCAAGAAGGCTCATCAGCGCTTATTCTTCTTGAGGCAACTTAAGAAGAACCAGCTTTCATCAGCCGTCTTGGTGAACTTCTACCGCTGCACAATAGAAAGCATCCTGACCAACTGCGTCACAGTCTGGTATGGAAGCTGCTCTGTTGCTGAGCGTAAGGCACTGCAGCGGGTGGTGAAAACTGCCCAACGCATCACAGGGACTACACTGCCAGCCATAGAGGACATCCAGAAGAAACACTGTCTGCGCCGAGCACGCAGTATTCTTAAGGACACCTCTCACCCTGCTCACAGACTGTTTTCTCTCCTGCCTTCCGGCAGGCGCTTCAGGCTCCCCCGGACAAAAACCAGCAGACTGAGGAACAGCTTTTTCCCCAGAGCTGTCTCCCTTTTGAACTCTGCCCCTCACTGACTCTTTTGCCCTCCCAATACACCCCCCACACTCCTCTAACTTATACTCCTCACAATCACTGCACTATTTAACATTTGCACATTTAAAGTTTGCACATATTCATTGCACTGATTCATTTACTTGAACTGTACATACCCACAGCACATGGACATTTGTAATTTGTAATTATGTTTATCTATCTGCACACTCCTGATTATAAATAGCATCCTGTACATATATTCATTTATTGTAAATCTGTTCATAGCTAATACAACCTGTATATAATGTTCATAGTACATCCATCTGTAAATATCACCAATAGTTTTTCAATAACTGCACTTTATAACTTATACCTGTCTCCTGCACTTGCTGCTATTGCACTGCTGGTTAGACCCAAACTGCATTTCGTTGCCTTGTACTTGTACATGTGTAATGACAATAAAGTTGAATCTAATCTAATCTAATCTAAAACAGTTTAAGAAATAAAATCTAAATTCTGATTTTATTTTTAAATATAACATTTTTATAATGTTTTAAATATAAAATTGATATAATGTTTATTCCATTTATTTATAAGCCTTAATCATATTTGGAGAGGTTTTTTTCCTGATTTTTTTATTGGATTTTTCTAAATTAGTTGTATGTACACAGAACTGAGTAGAAGATGAACAGTATACATTATTTTAAGGGAAAAAAGAGAAAAAAATAGAAAAGAAAAATAAATAAATAGAAATTATAAGATAAAAAAATAATTATAAAATAAAAATTAATAAATAAAACTAAATAAATGAAATTAAAAACAGCAGTGTGGTGTAATTCAAAACAATATTACAATATTGTGGTGTGTACAATTAAGGATACATAGTAGAATTATAATCAATGCCAGGACAGTTCAAAGGAGTTTCCCACATTTTCTGGAATGATTTGGATTTTCCTTTTAATATATGTCCAATTTTTTCCATCACTATGGTTTTTTAATCAGGATTATCCAGTCCTTGACAAGAGGGGGTTCTGTCCCGACCCATTTATTCATAATTATTTTCCTCCCCAGCATCAGTAGAGATTTGAAGACATCTGAATGTTCCAAAAAAGAGAAGGGCAGAATACCTAGTAAGCACATTAATGGGGAGGCTGTATTGGAGAGGTTTTTTATGTTATGTACTAAATCAGGGGTCACCAATCTCGGTCCTGGAGGGCCGGTGTCCCTGCAGGGTTTAGCTCCAACTTGCCCTCAACACACCTGCCTGGATGTTTCAAGTACACCTTGATTAGCTTGTTCAGGTGTGTTTGATTAGGGTTGGAGGTAAAATCTGCAGGACACCGGCCCTCCAGGAACAAGTTTGGTGACCCCTGTACTAAATAATAATAACAGACAAATCTGGAGAATCATAAAGTACATAATTAGTACATAATGTAAAAACCTCTACAAATATGATTAAGGTTTATAAATAAATGGAATAAACATTGTAGCAATTACCAAAGTTGTTAATTTTTTTTTTAATTATTAAAATAAAATCTGAATTTTACATTTTAGATCTTGCAGTTCTGTCCTCTGTGTATATGTGTGTGTAAAACTGAACTGTTTAAGAAATAACATCTAAATTCTGATTTTATTTGTAAATATTTATTTACATTTTTAACTTGAGCTTTACTTTTTATTTGTTTTATAATATTTGTTTCATTTATGCATGTTGTAACTTAATAGTTGTGAAGATATTATTTCAGATACATGCATAAAAATGCATAATGTTAGTATATTTCACGTTTTGAATAATGTTATTACTTCCTTGAGTTTGCTTAATTATTTATTAAACCTTTTGCATTCATTTTATTATTCGTCAACTTTCATGTGTTAAAAAAATCTTCAATCCTTCAGTCTCTTTAAACTCCGCCCCTCATCTGCATGCCACTCCCACATCTCAACATAACAATGCTTTTTTTCTGATGATATAATGTCCTCTGTGTCATTATTGCTATAGCTGGTGTGCAATGTGATGTTCTCTAATTATATAAACCATTACTAGTATATATTGCCAAAAGAAACGGTTCTGTTTTATTTTGTGTGTGTATTTATTTTCCAGCTGATATCGGGGATCTTCTGGAGCAACTGGTTGAAGAAATCATCAGCTCTCTCTCAGGTCCTGCTAAAGATTTCTACCAGCGCGAGTTTGACTTCTTCAACAAGATCACCAATGTCTCCGCCATTATAAAGTACAGCAATCTTCTCCTCCATACTGTAAAAATATCCAGAGATTTGTAGATTTATTATATATTTTTTAATTTTTCCCCATTTATTTCTGCTTATGAATTGCATTTAGGGATCTTGATCTTTCATTCAACAACTTTTAACCCTGTAAAGTTGGAGAAAACTGACTTTCCTTATCATCTGTAATAGTCTGCAGTGCTATATTGTCTAGTTTGGTGTTGTATATTACACTACAAAGACTTTGTAATAAACTGCAGCACATTTTCTGGTTTTTTAGACTTATTTCTGCAGATATTATCATACCTTATACATTACATTATCTCAAACTACTAAAAATGTCAATAAAAGTCACTTTGTTAAACAGTAGAGTTGAATTCTCAACATCAAAAGTGGACAGAGCAGAGATCAACATCCCATAATGCAATTCACAACCATAAATAAACACTTGTGAATCGCTGAATACGGAAACTTCATTAACAGTTCACTTCTGCACCTCCTGCTTCAGCCTCCAGATGGCGCTGATGTCCACCATATTAAAAGCTGAGATCTTGTGTTTTCTTTCTCATATTTCAGGCCGATTCCTAAAGGTGATGAGCGGAAGAGAGCGTGTCTGAGAGCTCTGTCGGATATCACAGTCCAGCCAGGTTTATATGCCTTTTAAAACCAGGGCCCGTATTCACAAAACACCTCAAGGCTAAGCATGGCTAAACATGCAGTTAACGTCAGAATTATTAGGTCCCTTGAATTATTAGCCTCCCTCTATATGTTAAACACATTTCTAATCATAATAGTTTTAATAACTCATCCCTGCTGAAAAATCCAGCTTAAACCAGCCTAGGCTGGTTGGCTGGTTTTAGCTGGTTGACCAGCCTGGTTTTAGAGGGGTTTTGGCCATTTCCAGGCTGGTTTCCAGCCATTTCCAGCCGGGTCTTAGCTGGTCAGTCTGGAAAATGACCAGCTAAATCCAGCTAAAACCAGCTTGACCAGCCTGGTTTAAGCTGGACATGGCTGGTTTTGGCTGGGCTCCCAGGCTGGCTAGGCTGGTCAAGCTGGTTTTAGCTGGTAATTTTCCAGCCTGACCAGCTAAGACCAGGTTGGAAATGGCTGGAAACCAGCCTGGAAATGGCCAAAACCCCTCTAAAACCACCCTGGTCAACCAGCTAAAACCAGCCAACCAGCCTAGGCTGGTTTAAGCCGTTTTTTTCAGTAGGGATCTAACTGATTTATTTTACCTTTGTAGTGATGACAGCACATAATATTTGACTAGATATTCTTCAAAACACTAGTATTCAGTTTAAAGTGACATTTAAAGGCTTAACTAGGTTAATTAGGGTAAAGTTAGGGTAATTAGGCAAGTCATTGTATAACAGTGGGTTGTTCTGGAGACAATCCAAAACTAATATTGCTTAAGGGGCTAATAATATTGACCTTAAAATGGGTTTAAAACAATTAAAAACTGCTTTTATTCTAGCCGAAATAAAACAATTAAGACTTTCTCCAGAAGAAAAAATATTAGAGGAAATACTGTGAAAATTTCCTGAATCTGTTCAACATCATTTGGGATATATTTGAAGAAAACAAAATTCACAGGAGGACGAATAAACTGTAGCTTCCAACTTTCAGATTTTAGAAGAAAATCTGAGAAATAATATGGTTCAGTCATTGATTTAGGACTCCTAAGAGTATTTTACAAAGTGTTTTAGTTGCTAAATCAGTGAAGCATTAGTAGTAGGTAGGACCAAAACAAAAATAAATATCCTTAAAGAAAATATCCTTTCTTCAGCACTCTGAAAAAAACATTGGAAAAAAACATTTCAAAAATATTTGACCACAATAAGGTTTTAATAAGTTATTGTCTTAATTGCTGAGGATTTCCCATGATATGATCCTAAAATATTCCCAGATATATATCATCTTAAGACTTCTTTCTGTTCCGCAATGCACTGAAAAGTGTTGCATGCAAAACTGTTGCAAATGATTTATTTGACTTGAATTTAAACAAATTAAATTGAGCAATGTTCGACTTAATTTGTTTGTTTAAATCAGCCCAAATAAATTGTTTACAACCACTTAACGTAAAAAAAATTTAGTAAATCCAAGCAATCATCTTTGAATCATTTTCTTCAGTGTGTTTACAAATGTTTGGTAAATACGGGCCCAGATTTCTAACTGTTTTTAAATCACAATACTGACGTTTAGATGTGTTTCTCAGGCTGTTATCTGCCCAGTAATCCTGAAGCTATAGTGCTGGACATCGACTACAAATCAGGAACGCCAATGCAGAGGTACATGAACTGTAGTCATTCATTCATTCATTCATTCATTCATTCATTCATTCATTCATTTTCCTTCACCTGAGATAGCAGTGATGTGCATACCCTGATAGAAACAACCCAGGCTCATTCTGAAAACATAGTCCCGAGGACATTTCTGGAGACCGCGAATTATGTAGCTGGAGGTACGTATGGCTGCATCTCGTTTTTTAAGCGAACGCTGCGGGGCGGTATGACGCCGTTCCTTTTAGCGCTCACCGGCTGACCGCTTACCTTCGTGTGGAGGGCTTTCCCGCTGCAACCAGTTTGTCCGGTTAGCTCGTTCTGTACGTTGGCGGACTCTAGATGCAGAGAGGAGCTGACTAGATGGCGACGACCGGGTTCGAGTCCGGGGAAGAGCGTTTCCAGAAATCAGGTAAGGCTAAAACAGAATCCAAGAAATAAAGCAAAGAGGTTCATAACAGGGTGAGAATGTGGTAAAATCTGAAAACGTGGGTAAAAAAAAAAAAAAAAAATCAGACGAGGGCTTTTCTTTTTCCGGACGGCTTTTGTAAATCGTTGGTTGGGTTTAGGGCGGGCGGGTCGATCGCTAAAATTAGTTGGGTTCAGGGAAGGAGGAGTCATTCAATCATTCAGCCAGTCGGACAGACAGACGTTCGTTCGACAGCGGCCTCTGGTGGATTCACGCAAGAACAGCGCGGGCGCGAACGGCACTCGCGGGAGACGTCTGAGAAGCCAAAAAGGCGCACACAGCGGCCTCTCGCGGATTCACGAAAACCAAAAACTGCAAAAATACGCACCTCCCGGGACGTATTTCACAGTCTCCAGAAACGTCCTCGGGACTACGTTTTCAGAATGAGCCTGGGTTGGATAGAAATCTATGTTTAGAATTGTAAAATGCATGGCGCTGCATAGCGTGATGCGGCACCAAGTGGCGTATCCAGTGTACGACCCCCATAAGTGTCATTATTAAAAAATATAAGCTTTAAAATTACTGTCATTGTGTAAATAATATGCAATCATGTAATCCATAAAGTAACTGTAATCTGTAAACTGTCATTACTATGATTACTTTAAAAAGTAGTTCACACTGATGACTTCTTGATGTGTTGTTTTAATCCAGATTGCACATAATCCATTAGTGTCCAGCTGTATTAATGTTGTGTTTTTTAATCAATGTAAAGCTTTTTATTATACTGTCCCACTTGAGATTGAAGTTTTATTATTGTTTTACCTGAGTGTTTTTCTTTGTGAAACACTATCCGAGTATGATCACCACAGAATTGATCATGCATGTCAAATATTGTGTGTGTTTTGCTTACTGTAAGATCATGTTTGTATGTGTTTTTCTTTCTCAGTGCTGCCAAAGCACCGTATCTGGCCAAGTTCAAGGTGAAGCGCTGCGGAGTGAGTGAACTGGAGAAAGAGGGTTCGTAAAGTATTACAATGCAAAATTACAGCTTTAATTACTCAAGCAAATCATTCAGTTTCCGTAATGTTGGTGGAAATTCCTGTAGAAAATATAGAACAAGAGATAAAACAAAACAAACTCTTTTCTGTAGGAATATAAGAAATGTTACAGTAGAAATAGGAGGGGAAAATGGGAGTGAAGTGATCAGAAATGCTAAAGAAATTTGTTTTTAGCACAAATATTATAATAATCATCATAATAAAGACATTAATAAAGATAATTGGGGCTTTTATCTTGCATTTCTGTTTACCATACCTGTTTAGGAGTTCTGATTGGAAATTATATATATTTTTTTTGCAATTCTGAGTTTCATCATCATATTATTTTTTTCTTCCCATCATTAATCTCTTGACAATTTTCCTTGCAAAAAAGAAGTATAAAAATAAGCAGGGAGTTGTTCAGGTCTCACAATTCACTTTGTTGTTTTTATACGATTGTAATTTTTACTCTATATACACACATTATTTTCTCACAGTTTATATCGCAAAACTCTCACACATACATTTTTATCTCACAATTACATATTTATATCACATAATTCAGAATTACCTGCCTCAGAAATAACGTAGAGTTTTTACTTATCTAAATGTATAATTCATGAGTGGCCTGTAAGAGTATACAGCTGTAGACTTTGACAATAATTATTATTATTTGGATTTGCATTTTTTATTTTGAGCGAAAACATTTTTTGTGTTGTTCTGCAAAACACTGATGATATTTCTTCCGAATTAAAAAATAAAATGTGTTTGAAATAAAAATGTTGTCTTTTAGAGCAGGGGTCCCCAACCTTTTTATCACTGCGGACCAGGGCCGTGCTAGAGCCACTGCCCCTTTGCCCTCATTGGCTAAGGTGCCCCTCTTGCTCAATCGACCTCCAGCACCGCCCCACCCCCCTCACCCCCGCTCTTCACTTTGCAATCGACAAACATCCTCCAATCCCATCACCCCATCCCCTACAAACCCCCTCAACCTCACCCCGCTCTTACCTTTACTATCGGCAAACATCCTCATACCCCCCGCGCTTTTCACTTTGCGATCGCGTTGAACACCTGCCCCTGTATAGGTCTGTGCACGTGCCTGCTGCGGACCGTTCATTGCTAGGCAATTTAACCAAGGTCTGAGGTGTCGATGGGGGAGGCGTTTGTGTGTGTGTGTGTGTGTGTGTGTGTGATGGACAAGTTGACAGAACAGTGCTGTCATGTCTGATATAACATTTATTGATGGAGAAAATTAAAAAGCACTGCAGTGTTTGTCTGAGTTTGGGGTGACGCAGTGGCGCACTAGGTAGTGCTGTCACCTCATAGCAAGAAGGTCGCTGGTTCGAGTCTCGGCTGGGTCAGTTGGCATCTCCCTCTGTTCGCCTGGGTTTCCTCCGGGTGTTCCGGTTTCCCTCACAGTCCAAACACATGCGCTATAGGGGAATTGGGTAGGCTAAATTGTCCGTAGTGTATGAGCGTGAGTGAGTGTGTATGGATGTTTCCCAGAGATGGGTTGCAGCTGGAGGGGC
The DNA here is from genome assembly GCF_903798145.1 of Danio aesculapii. Taxonomy (NCBI): domain Eukaryota; kingdom Metazoa; phylum Chordata; class Actinopteri; order Cypriniformes; family Danionidae; genus Danio; species Danio aesculapii. Next base: position 52,429,619 of record NC_079442.1, read on the forward strand.
ATCCGCTGCATAAAACATGTGCTGAATAAGTTGGCGGTTCATTCCGCTGTGGCGACCCCTTTATTATAAAGGGAGTAAGCTGAAAAGAAAATGATTGAATGAATGAATGAATGTTTGTCTGAATTAGTCTACTCAAAAGTGTATATTCCATACAGAATATGAAGCTGATCAGTCAGCTCTTGTCATGTGACTCGCGGCGCGCTCACGGCATTCTGAAGATGTTTCTGAAAAACTTGTGCACCGAACAGACGCGAAATGTTAAAGACCACCGTTATTTGCGATCTCCAGCAGCTGATCTTCCTGCACAGACATGCTGGATTCACCTGATGTGTTGACAGATGTGTTGTGGATCCATTCTTTGGTAGCTCACGAGTCCTTCAATGGGACTTTTCCCCTTAGCAAAGAAACTTTCCAAAGACGTCTGTTTCTTGCTTGTGTGAGTTAAATTTAGACAATCAAGTGACTGAGTTGTAAGCGAGGGAATAGCCATTTTTTAAAAAAATAAAAGATTCATTCATTCATTTTCTTTTCGACTTAGTCCCTTTGTTAATCAAGGGTCGCCACAGCAGAATGAACCGCCAACTTATCCAGCACATGTTTTACGCAGCGAATGCTCTTCCAGCTGCAACCCATCACTGGGAATCACCCATACACTCTCATTCACACACATACACTTCGGACAATTTTAGCCTACCCAATTCACCTGTACCGCATGTGTTTGGAATGTGGGGGAAACTGGAGCACCCGGAGGAAACCCACACAAACGCAGGAAGAACATGCAAACTCCACACAGAAATGCCAACCGACCCAGCCGAGGCTCGAACCAGCTGTGAGGCGACAGCTCTACCTACTTACGCCACCACGTCCCCTAAAATAAAAGATTTTTCAAAATAAAAGATTGTTTCGTTTCTGATAATAAATAAAACAGAAATAATTAATGATTTATTGTGCGGCCCGGGACCAATCGGTCCACAGCGCGTTACCGGTCTACTGCCCGGGGGTTGGGGACCACTGCTTTAGAGCATACATTTTTAGACAATACTTCAATAATTCAAGTTTTAACTTAATATGAGTTCAGAAATGTGGTGGAATAGCTCTGATTTTAATGGAAAACAACTGAAAACCATTTTTGTTATCGTTAAAAGAAAGTAAAACTGAATGAAAGTTGGCGTGCGTGCGTGTGTGTGTGTGTGTGTGTGTGTGTGTGTGTGTGTGTGTGTGTGTGTGTGTCTGTGTGTGTCTGTGTGTGTCTGTGTGTGTCTGTGTGTGTGTGTGTGCGTGCGTGCGTGCGTGCGTGCGTGCGTGCGTGCGTGCGTGCGTGTGTGTAGGTTTATTGTGTCGCTCAGACTCTCTGGATGAAGCTGAAGATGGTGAAGAAGCACAGAAGGTCTGCTGGCAGGCGGCCATCTTTAAAGTGGGAGACGACTGCAGACAGGTGGAGTTTTATATTTCTCCTACTGTACATCTCAGTTGTTTTCACCATCTCTTATAGTATTAGTTTGTATGTGTATATATGTATATATATATATATATATATATAGATAGATAGATAGACAGACAGACAGACAGACAGACAGACAGACAGACAGACAGACAGACAGACAGACAGACAGACAGACCAATCTCGGTCCTGGAGGGCCGGTGTCCCTCCAAGGTTTAGCTCCAACTTGCCCCAACACACCTGCATGGGTGTTTCAAGTATACCTAGTAAGACGATGATTAGCTTGTTCAGGTGTGTTTGATTAGGGTTGGAGGTAAAATCTGCAGGACACCAGCCCTTCAGGAACAAGTTTGGTGACCCCTGCTTTACTGTAAGGGTTATTAGTTAATGTTAATTAATGCGTTTACTAACATGAACAAACAATAAACAATACATTTACTGCAGTATTTGGTCATGTTAGTTAACGTTAGTTCAATGTTAGTTGATGTTAACTCACGGTGCATTAACTAATGTTAACTAGCATGGACTTGGATGTTAATAATGCATTAGTAAATGTTTAATTATGATTAATAAATGCTGTACAAGTGTTGTTCATGATTAGTTCATGTTAGTAAATGCATTAACTAATGAACTTTATTGTAAAGTTTTACCGCTGAATACACTAGTCAAGCAGAATCTGCCTTTGACTTGATATTTTTATTATTAGTACATTATTATAGTATTTTAAATATTGGCTATGAACTCTTATTAATCAAGAGACTCAAAGCGTTAGTTAAGTTGTGAATATTTACATAAACTTATGAAGAAAGATATTAGTTTTATTTATCTTTTATTTTATTGTATTTTCCCTCTGCAGGACATGTTGGCTCTGCAGATCATCGGTCTGTTTAAGAACATTTTCCAGCTGGTGGGACTCGATCTGTTTGTTTTTCCATATCGAGTGGTAGCCACAGCACCAGGGGTGAGATTTCTTTTCATTTTCATTCATTATTTCACTGTTTGTTTGTTTGTTTGTTTGTTTTTTTACGTTTATCATTTTTTAATGTTCCTTTGTTTATTTTCTAGTTGAATTTTATTGAATTTTAAATGTTACATTATAAATCATAGTGCTGGACAAAAATTAATGTGTATTTTATATATACAGTTGAAGTCAGAATTATTAGCCCCCTGAATTCAATATATTATAGCTTAAAGTGACATTTAAAGGCTTAACTAGGTTAATTAGGTTAACTTGGCAGGTTAGGGTAATTAGACAAGTCAATGCATAATGATGGTTTATAGAAACCATAAAACAAATAAGACTTTCTCCAAAAGAAACAAATATTATCAGACATACTGTCTAATATATATATATACATATGTGTGTATATGACATTCTATGTATATATGTGTGTGTGTGTGTGTGTGTGTGTGTGTGTGTATATATATATATTGTCCAATTATTTTAAAAACATTTTTAATTCATTCATTCATTCATTCGTTTTCTTGTTGGCTTAGCCCCTTTATTAATCCGGGGTCGCCACAGCGGAATGAACCGCCAACTTATCCAGCACATGTTTTATGCAGCGGATGCCCTTCCAGCCCCATCTCTGGGAAACATTCATACACACTCATTCACACTACGGACAATTTAGCCCAGGCATGGGCAAACTTGATCCTCGAGGGCTGGTGTCCCTGCAGAGTTTTGCTCCAACACTAATCAAACACACCTGAACACCCTAATTAGTGTCTTTAAGATCACTAGGAAGCTACAAGCAGGTGTGTTTGATTAGGGTTGGAGCAAAACTATGCAGGGAC
>NC_079442.1:52437856-52582856 GCF_903798145.1 Danio aesculapii
AAGCATTTTGATATCTGTAAAGGTGTCTGCAACTTTTTTGAAGCATCAAATCACTGGTATATTAGCGGTCAAAACACGTGCGTAACTGCATAAATTATTATCCTTTATTATTTCGAATATTGTACATGTACGCGTTTGTATCTAAAAAGTTCATATCAATACATTTTCTCTTTAAACCACCAGGTGGTGTGTGTGAAACAGGAGATCATGGTTGAACATCAGCATCATTTTCTTTTTTTCTAGTCATCCAGGTGTACAAAAATATAATGGGAATATACGGATTATGAATATTCAGCCTGATATGAAGCTTGTTGTTGTTGATTTAGAGGTGAAATGTGTGTTTCAGGCAGCGCTTTAACCCTGGGGTGAGTGAGAAAGAGGCAGCAGCTTTCATCATCAAAGTCATCCAGAACTGTTTCCTGAGCAGCAGGTCAGTGGCACACACACAAACATTCACTCACACACATTTACACGCACATGCTTAAACACAGGCACAGAAACACACTCATTTACACGTACACACACACACACACACATGTTTGTTTTTGTGAATTGTGAGGATGTTACATAGGTTTCTATAGTTTTTATACTGTCCACTGAGTGGTACAGTACGGTACGAGTCGATACGGGTCACCTTTATCAGGCTTACGTTTCCACTACCAAGGGTGAGCGTGGTGTATGACAGAAAGTTTCAGTCGACGCCATTCTCGCTCTGTACTGTAGAATAAATACTGTAGAATAAATGTCTAGAGTTAAGCTGTACGGGTCGTTCACATATCATGTGAGAAGCTCTTCTCACAACACAGATGCTTTACACACATAAAGCAGTGTTTCCTCTAGGATTTTTTCCAGCTGTGGCGGCAGGCCTTTTTTTACACAGATCTACCAACTACCTGTGGCGTTATTTCAATGACAAATGTCGTGAGCGCAGTATTACGAGTCGAGATCGCATTCATGTAATAGCCTACAGCATGCGAATCTCTTTGCTTGCGCGCCGATTTCCTCTGCTTGTGCACAAAGCTTCTTGCGCGCCCTCAAATACGCGCTGCTCAAGCGCAGACAGTGTTGCCTGATTGGCCGGTTTTGAATTTATTTTTGTGGGTAAAGAGTGACATAGGCAGGTAGTGAAAATTTGCAATGCCGTGCCCGCCAGCCCCGGTCTGCCCTCATAAACCTGTTTTGATCTCCCAAAGAGACGCCATAACCCCCGTTCTTTGCATACATATGCTTAGAACAGTGTATAAACACTTGTGATCTCGACAGCTTTTAGGCTGGAAACAGTCAGCATCATCTGGCAACACTGAGCGCAGATCTTCTTGTGCGCTTTCAAATAAACATTGCTGAAGTGCGATTTAGTACGTTTATGTAATGAGTATGTCTCCAGCATTCATTAGATTTGCTAGGAATATTTATGAATGTCTCCAATAGACCTACAGAGCTGTATTAATGCGTCCAGAAGTAAAGTGAAACAGCTATACGTCGTGTTTGCTGGCCTCACGCACCTGTCAGTCAGTCAGTCAGTCAGCACGTAACCTTAAAGGGTTAAACAAATGACACACATCACTACTACGGTTACAGAAAAGTTCGCTCTGTTATAATTCACTTACCCTTTAATACGTTTTGGTGCGATTATCACCAGCTATTAAAAAAATGTAATGTTTTGAATGAGAAGCTGTAATGTAGCCATGGCAGGGTGAATTTTGGCGTGGCGCCCCACCATGGAAGAATAAATGTAGCAGAAACAATGTTAATACTGTATAAATGTTCATTACTAACCTTTCTATCAACATGATTTGATTATAACTGCAGATCAATGATAGGGTGAAACAGCCTACTTTAACGTCTGCGATTATATGAAATAAATAAATAAATGAACATATATGAACACATACAGACCCTTACAGTCTCCGATATGTTACCAACTACAGAAAAACTACACACAGCAGACATTTAGTCCTTATTTGAGTTCAAAAACAACATGAAGTATAGCCCACAGTCAGTGCAAACCTCTCATCTGTGTCTGTAATAGAGGTAAAGTTGTTTTTATATTCGGACATCCTCCTTAATGATATAATTTCAGAAAAGTATTCTTTGCAAATTCTAAATAGGGAAATCATATTAGCAGCAAATGACTATTAGACTATTAGGGGAAGCACTTTAGCATCGAGAGCAACACCGTGTAAGTACATTTAGACTTGTTTTCAGTTGCTGTGTTTGGTTAGAGAACACTTAGACTTGTTTTTAGCTGGTTGTGTATGGTTGTAGGACATTTAAAATTGTTTTCAGCTGTCTGTGTATAGTACTAGAAAGTTTACCCACTGTTTCCTTGGTTACTGTAAGAGCTTGTGTGTCGAGACGGACGTTTTCGCGCCCTGCCACTGCAGTTTCGGGTGTTTAATAAATTGCTTCCTTGTCCTCATTTGTAAGTCGCTTTGGATAAAAGCGTCTGCTAAATGACTAAATATAAATGTATTACAACATTGTTCACAGTGAATTAGATGTGTTTGTTTTGTTTAGAAGTCATACTTGAAGTCATAATTGCGATCGAATATTTAAAGTAACATGTTAAACAATATAGAGACTGCTAAATGAACGAATGTGCGAATATAAAACCACCTTTACCTATGTGTCTGAAATCTTCAGCAGCACATGTAGCCTCTGTTAGAGAGTAATTAAGTCATTCCCAGTTCATAATAGTCCAGAAGGCGATGATAAACATGGCAGTTTGTTCATGATTCAGATTGCTAAAACAATTTGCTCCTGTGTGTTGTCGGGCTTCTCCTTTGATTGTTCGTGCTTCACTCTCGCGTTTGTCCTTTTCTTTTCTAGAAGGATCAGATGTCGAAGACACTTTAATGATCACACACACGTTATTATCATCAGCTCAAGAAGTTCGTTATATCAAATATAGAGGCGATCGGGAGCTCCCTGGAGAAAGCGAAATCCTTTTAGACTTTAAGATGGGCTCGTAAAACAACAACAGGACACAGTAGATTTTGTTCTCCTTGACTTTGTGGGTGTTCATCGAAACAACGATAAGGTTTAATCGAACTCGGTTCATCCATGGCTCGTTATTATATGCATATAGAATAACGGTGTAATGTCTCGCCTGTGTGTTTTAAACATGGCGGTTCCTTTGTTTTCAGTCTGGCTAGCTCTACAAGCTCATGATGTATCACTGTAACCAATCAGCGTTCAGCTGCGCATCTAGCTCCGCCTTTTCGTACCCTTTCTCGTGTTTTGGTACCTTTTCAAAGGGGTGCCGAAAAAGTGGTATGGTAAGGATCAGTTTGTGTACTGAACCGTACCACTCAGGGGAAATGGGCCATAAACCTAAAAACCAGCCCTCACAGGAAACTGTGCACAGTTTTACTTCCTGAAATAACTCTGTTTGAAATAATTCTGTGTGATTGATAAGCTTTTGGAGAAATGAGGATGTTGCTAATTCACCACCTTCATGTAACCTGTGTCACACCTGTCTCATTATACAGATTTGTGTCCTGATATGTCACAAAAACACGCACACACAAACACACATACTCTACACAAACACTTCTTCTCACACATACACTCATGCACACACACACACAGATGCACGCTGTTACCACGAAAATAGATAAATATCTGTGTTCGTGTAACTTGAGTGTCATTTCATGAAATGTGTTTGATTTGTTCCAGGAGCAAAACTTATGACATGATCCAGTACTACCAGAACCAGATCCCCTACTGAACACCAGAGGAAGAGTGTGTGTGTGTGTGTGTGTGTGTGTGTGTGTGCGTGCGTGCGTGCGTGCGTGCGTGTAGCTGTGTGCAACTGCGTTCGGTTGTGTGCAAGTACCCATGCGTGCGGCCGTGTGTGTGTGTGTGTGTGCGTACATATGTTCGTGCAACTATGTAACTATGTGTGTGTGTGTGTGTGTGTGTGTGTGCGCGTGCAACTGTGCATATGTGCATGTGACCATGAGTGCGTGCATGCGCGTGTGTGTGTGTGCGTGCGTGTGTGTGTGTGTGTGTGTGTGTGCAACTGTGACTGCGGCCATGTGTGTGTGCAACATGCATGAAGCTGTGTGTGCATGCATGTAACTTGGCGTGCAACTGTGACTGCGGCCATGTGTGTGTGCAGCCATGTGTGCATTCAACTAGGCGTGCAGCTGTGCATGTGTGTGGCCGCATGTGTGTGCGTGCGGCCGTGTGTGTGCGACTGCGCATGTGGCTGTGCATGCAGTCGTGTGTGCATGTGATCATGTATGTGGCTGTACGTGCGTGCATGCGACCCCGAGTGTGGCCATGTGTGTGTATGACTGTACGTGCGACTGTGTGTGTGTGTGTGTGTGTGTGTGTGTGTGTGTCTCTCTTAATTCAGATTTGCACTGTGGTGTGTTTGTGCTCTCATTACTCCTGAATAGTGTCTGCATCAGTTCTGATCTACAGTCAGCTCTTCTGAAGAGTCTCCTCTGCACGTCTCTCTCTGCTGCATGACAGATTCAGCTCTAAATCACTGGTGCAGTAGGGTTATTATCGGATGTGATTGTGTTGTCAGTCTTAAATTATTTCCAGATGTTGACCTCCTCCAGCCGCTGTTTATGAACACACATGTAAAGTGCATTAGCTGATGGAGAGATGTGTGAGATCATGTGGATGTTGACGTCAGTGTTTACAGCTTTAGAGATCTGCTAATATTCCTGATGTTAAGCTCATCATGCCTTTGATCATCGGCTGCTTGTTTTGCAGTTTGTGACTGTTTATTGATCAGTTTATTGATTGTACAGTGTGATCAATATTTGTACGCTCGTTTGTAAGGCTGCATCAGTTTTCTGCCTCTTTCTATCCGCCTTTTAGAGTATTTATTTTGTCGGAGATGTTTAATAAATGTCCACAATGGGACTTGACTTTCTTGGTCTTTACAGCATTTAAATTATTGATCGTTTCTATAGTCGTCTAGTGTGTAAAATGAATTAAAGGATCAAATAAGTGTGTATCAGTTTTTTTATCATTATTATTATTGCTTTTAACTCTTTATAAGTGGCACGGTGGCTCAGTGGTGTCACACTCTGGCCTCACAGCAAGAAGGTCGCTGGTTCGAGTCCCAGCTGGGGAACATGTGGAGATTGCATGTTCTCCCCGTGTTGGTGTGGGTTTCCTCCTGGTGCTCCGGTTTCCCCCACAGTCCAAACACAAGCACTATGGGGGAATTGATGAACTAAATTGGATGTAGTGTATGAGTATGTGTGAGTGAGTGTGTATGGGTGTTTTCCAGTACTGGGTTGTGGCTGGAAGGGCATCCTCTGCATAAAACGTATGCTGGATGGTGGCAACTTCTAAAATAGAGACTAAGCCGAAGGAAAATGAATGAATGAATGAATGAACTATTTATAGAGAAAATAATTAGTTAGAAAATACAAACTTACAGCAACTTAAAATGCTTTTATTTATGTGCAGTAGTCAACAAATACCAACAACAGAAAAAAAACATATAGACAAGTACCCATATAATCAAATACATGCATATGCACATAAAAAAACCTTGGCAATAAAATAAAATGTTATAAATAAGGGTCCCCTATTACAAAACATTTGATCATTATTATTATTATAACTTTTATTTTACCAGGAAAGACATGTTGAGATTAAAAATCTTTTTACAAGAGTCTCCTGGCCAAGATTAGACAGGATACATGTCACATGGGTCTAATAAACAACAAGTGATGTTTTGTAAACAAATTTCGGGAGGAGCACGCGCAGAAGTGATCAGAATATAGATATTAAAGAGCCCATATTATGGGTTTTTGAAAATGCCCTTCCATGTAGTGTGTCACACAGCTCTAAGTGAAGTGAAATATCCAGCTAAGGCTTAAATCTGTAAGTGTACAGTGTTTAAAACTATTGATTCATCTATAAAAGAGTCGACTCATAGTGCTTCAAACGAGTCGTCTTGATAACGAGTCATTAGGTGTTTCGTGATGACGCGGCTACGAAACACAAGTAGTTACGCGCGCAAACCCGGAACATTTGAAACCTGCGGCCCCGCCCACTAACAGATAAAAAGTCACACACACACACACACAGAGACACACACAGACACAGGTCGAATGAAGTCACGCTGTGCAGATGGATATTATTGACAGTTCACCCAAAGATGAAACATAAGCAATATAGCCCAGCCTTGAGCAGATCGAGAGCCTCTGGAAACTACCTGCTTACAAAGAAGACTTCATCAGTTTGTTAAAGGAAGGATCAGTATAGACTGTCAGAACATGGATCAGTGCATCATGAATCAGTTTCTACCCCCATTTCACAAGTGTAAGTAAGTGCGATTAAAATTATTGCCTCGTTTACTCTAGCTTGCAAATTATGCATTTAGTTGTGTTTTGTTACTTGTAACTGCGTGTGCTGTATCAGGTTAACTCTTTATATTCTCATATCGCGTGTAAAGCCACGTTGAAAACGCGACGCGTGCCGCTTTGATTACAGATGGTCAGCTATGTGTGTGTGTGTGATGTGTGTGTCTCCTCTGAGGACGGTCGTTTGTGTGAGTGTCCTCTTAGGAGGTTAATGTGTGTGTGTATGTGTGTCTCCTCTGAATAGGGTAAAGCTCTAGGCAAAGGGTGATCACGCCGCCCTCAACCCGATAGTGAAAACGAAAGGGAGGGGGTTGGGTTGTCGCGGTTGAAATCGAAGACTTGGGGGGCTGGGGGGTAATCGCGGATATAACTGAGGACGCGGAGGGTGAGGGAGGTGTCGCCGCCGCGCCGTCTCTATTCTGGACGCGCCGGCCCTGTGTGTGTGTGTGCGTGTGCGTGTGTGTGCGTGTGCGTGTGTGTGAAAAGAGCAAGTTGACTGTTACGGGCTAGGAGATCTCCTCGCCAGTTCTTGGACTTTTTGCTCAATAAAATAGTTAGTCGTCAGTATTTTCTTGTCCATCGTCTGTATTTACATTCACCCACTGGCAGCCAAAATCCACTATGAAGCGTGTGTGCACTGTGACTACTTTTATATTGTTGATTATCTGCTGGGCATTTCACTCTGTCTCGCGCTGAAGCCTGCCAGTGTCGACCAATCGCAGCAGGCTGTCATCGGTCCAATCAGCGCAGATTAGCTTCGTGCTGAGGAGGGGTTTGGGAACAAATGAATCACTGAACGATTCATATGAGAGTCGCTGGGATAATTAGGTAAAAATAAATGCAGATTATAAGACCATCAAAGTGTTGTTTGACCTTGCATGTATATTAGACTGTTGTTGGAGACCCTTACAACCTAAATATGACCCTATTTCATCTATAATATGGGCTCTTTAAGGAACGTGTAATGTTGTATGTAATCAGAATGCAGAAATAAGAATAAAATGGTTAGGTTCAGTAAAGTTCTGTATGCCTGCACACGTAAAAACAAACCGAAGCGACACACAACAGTGTTTCATCATGATCTCCATGATCAGTCAGAGTTTTAAGGTCAAACTCAATGAATGTGAAAGTCTGCAAAGTTTCCCTCGGTTTGAGAGCGAGCGTCTTCATCTGACATTCTGCACACTCCTCTGCGCCAGATTGATTTATTTCATGAGCGGCTCTCTGCAGGGCTTTATAAATATAATCCACACCTGAGAAAGGCCTGAAGCTTTGATGATCTGAATAAAAACGGTCCCTCTGGTGGAGAAGCCACTAATTTCACATTCGCAGCTCTGAAGTGGAGTGAAATGGAAATGTGTGTCCGAGGAGAGACGCTGCGAGGTGGAGCTGGGACTTCATTTAAATAACTATTGTGCCTGCTGATGCCACCAGGTGAATTGTATAATGTAATGATATCTTTACCAACTCCCCGCTGCTGGAAAATGAGACTCAGCAGTCACAGAGCTGAAGCTGAATGTGGAAGTTCAGAAATAGCGGCCCGATTCACAAAATCTGTCATGATAACGAGAACGCAACATTTAAAGCTTATCTACGCTCGCATAGTGATGTTTTATAAACAAATTTCAGGAGGAGCACATGCAGAAGTCTCCGCATCAAATACGTCATTGACAATTATTCTATTATCCAATCAGTTCTTGACCAAACCCCTATATATACCAAAGCTGTCTTACCTGCAGCATCTCACCACTTTAGCACCCCTCCACCACCCCGTCACCTCACCTCTTAAAGCATTACAATCCTGGGGGGAGCGTTCTGGGGCCGGGTTAGATACTTCGCTCGAATCCCAACTCCTCTCTGTTTCCTGATAAGGGGAATAACTCGAGTTGGGGTGTCTCCCCGAGCTCAGAGCCCTCTCCCCGGACAGCATGCCTAATACGCCTTATTCTGAAACGATTGCAAGTGTGAACTCGTGAAATAAAAAACTATTGACAGTTAACATGAATCACACATTGACAAACAAACTATTCAAAACATCTACTAGCCTGTGGTTCACTTTCTAAATTATTTATACTCCTTTTTTATTTGTATTTTTTTAAAGCATTTAATGAAATCAATTCTTTAAACTGCAACTTTGTTTGTAGACTATTCCATGCTAAAGGTGCTGCGTATTTAAAAGCTTTTTTTCCATCTCAGTTCGCACTTTAAGAACAGACAGTAAATAAATATCCTGTGAGCAAAGGTAAGGACAGGCTATCTATAATCTCATAAAGCGTATGCTTATTGCAGTTTTTTTTTTCTACCGAAAACATTCATCTTTAAAAATCGTATCTGTCTTTAATAATATTATTTTCTCTGGTGACTTTTCATCGCCTTTCAATGTGTGATGCCTATTAGTTGTTTAGTTTGCAAAAAGCACATATATAGTCAAATATGCATTCTCTTCTTCTCACTTTAAGTTGTTAGTAATGTTAGATTGCAAGTTGACAATCATTTTAAGCTACAAATTGAAAAACAATAAAAAAAACTAAGAAAATAAGTAGCTTTAGTTGTGTAGCTGAGTGATATATTTTCATTTGTTGCTTAAAGCACTTTATCTTGATGCATGGGCTTTTACAAATGTGGAATTTAGTTTTTACATACTTTTTGTATGCGATATACAATATTTCTTTTTTGATTTAAACATGTGGGCAACACGGTGGCTCAGTGGTTAGCACTGTGGCGTCTCAGCAAGAAGGTCGCTGGTACGAGTCCTGGTTGGGTCAGTTGGTGTTTCTGTGTGGAGTTTGCATGTTCTCCCCGTGTTGGTGTGGGTTTCCTCCAGGTGCTCCGGTTTCCCCCACAGTCCAAACACATGCGCTACAGGTGAATTGATGATCTAAATTGGCTGCAGTGTATGAGTGTGTTTGGGTGTTATTAACCGACAAGGAAACACGCATTGACAGTGCTTTTCCATCATTCATTCATAGAAAGAACAGCAGGAAAGGGGAAATTGATTGACTTGTGCCGAATATTAGCATCATTGACCATAACAATGTACAGTACCTATAGCTGTCAGTATGTTTGTGTGCTCTTTATACAGTTTCTATTCTAATTTGCAGTTAAGTGGAGGAAATCAATTAATTAAAATGCAAATCAAAGTATAAATAGCAGAAGTGAACAGACAGATTTTCCCTACCAGCAAATATTAATCCGACACCAAATATAAAAGCAGACTCTAACCCAGTATAACACCATCAACAATGACTAAATCTGTAAAAGACAGATGAAAACATCAGTGATCTGTAGCTCTATCATGGACATGAGGGTTATAAATGACTGAAAAACAGCTGCGGGTGAAGTATATTGATCGCAAGTGCTCAGTTTGTGATCATATCTCAGTTTTGTTCTGTTGATATGTAATCATTCGTAGCTTGAAACAGATAAATATGACTGCTATTAGTATGACTACTATGGCCAGGGCTTAAACGGAGCAGTGCTCATAGTGGAAAAATAGAAAAAGACAGCTGGGAAACAGAACCTGCGCTGGATTTTTGTAGGAAACACAGTTTAGATCTGTTTAGGGTAAGAGGTGTGTGAGTTATTGCCGTCTATGATATCGAAACAAAACCAACTTAACTCCGCTCCTTTAGCGCCCCTCACACAGCTTGATCCACCCTGGCATTTCTCCTCTTGGGTTTTAGGTTTTGAAAAGGGAAAAAGTTCCACCATCCCGTCAAAGCTTTTAGGATACCGGGTATCAGATTTGCACAATCCATATGCACAACGCTTTGGCCTGTTTCCCTCACTCGACAGCTTGACAGAGCTCCTGCGCGTAGCCACGGTTGCTAAGCCACGATTGGTGGGTGGCGGTTTTTTGGTGTGGCTTAGTGAAGGGTCATTTGCCTTTTGAAATTTGGGATTTTGGGACTTTCACAAACCGTTCAAGCTGTCTCCGTTTTCCCGGTGAGTAAAGTTTTATACTTGTATCTTTACAAATGTATTTGTTTTATTTAAGATCATTTATAATGTTCTTTTATGGAAGCCCTTTTCCGCCACTGAATAAAAAAAAAATTAAGTGAAAAAAAATAAATAAATAAACTAAAAAAATAAATAAGTCACAATTCTGAGTTATAAAGTCGCAATTCTGAGTTAAAAAGTCAGAATTCTGAGTTATTATATCGCAATTCTGAGTTATAAAGTCACAATTCTGAGTTAAAAAGTCAGAATTCTGAGTTATATCGCAATTCTGAGTTATAAAGTCACAATTCTGAGTTAAAAAGTCAGAATTCTGAGTTATTATATCGCAATTCTGTGTTATAAAGTCGCAATTCTGAGTTAAAAAGTCAGAATTCTGAGTTATTATGTCGCAATTCTGAGTTATAAAGTCACAATTCTGAGTTAAAAAGTCAGAATTCTGAGTTATGTCGCAATTCTGAGTTATAAAGTCACAATTCTGAGTTAAAAAGTCAGAATTCTGAGTTATTATGTCGCAATTCTGTGTTATAAAGTCGCAATTCTGAGTTAAAAAGTCAGAATTCTGAGTTATTATGTCGCAATTCTGAGTTAAAAAGTCAGAATTCGGAGTTATTATGTCACAATTCTGAGTTATAAAGTCAGAATTCTGAGTTAAAAAGTCAGAATTCTGAGCTATTATGTCGCAATTCTGAGTTATAAAGTCAGAATTCTGAGTTATTATATCGCAATTCTGAGTTATAAAGTCAGAATTCTGAGTTAAAAAGTCAGAATTCTGAGCTATTATGTCGCAATTCTGAGTTATAAAGTCAGAATTCTGAGATAAAAAGTCAGAATTCTGAGCTATTATGTCGCAATTCTGAGTTATAAAGTCAGAATTCTGAGTTATTATATCGCAATTCTGAGTTATAAAGTCGCAATTCTGAGTTATAAAGTCGCAATTCTGAGTTAAAAAGTCAGAATTCTGAGTTATTATGTCGCAATTCTGAGTTATAAAGTCGCAATTCTGAGTTAAAAAGTCAGAATTCTGAGTTATTATGTCGCAATTCTGAGTTATAAAGTCGCAATTCTGAGTTATAAAGTCGCAATTCTGAGTTAAAAAGTCAGAATTCTGAGTTAAAAAGTCAGAATTCTGAGTTATTATGTCGCAATTCTGAGTTATAATTGCGAGTTTTAAAGGAGTTTCCTGTTATGGCGATTGGCCATAAATGAAGTGTTAAAGACTCTTTCTTTAGGTTCTCTGCTTGTGATGTGGTATGGATTTGCAGCCCAGTTTACCAATAAAGGCCAGGAATACACAGTATTTGGTTGACACTTTTACTGAACTGAAATATAAACTAAAACAACCCTTTTAGATTTAGCCCTTTATAATGTCCATGTACGATATATCTGCAGCTCCCAAGTACACCATACAAGGGCACTCTTGCAATATGAAACAAATAACAGCTGCGATAAATCATATAATTGTAACACATATAATAGATAAATAATAATGATATCCTAATTTTAGACTTTTGGAGGAATCACACAACCTATAGCTAGTTTCAGGCGCTCTGTTTAATGCTTTATAATTGCTATTTAGACCAAATGGTAAGAATTAAAAAAAGAACAAATCCATACGAATAAATAGACAGCCTAGTTCAACTATATATTTCCTTTTTGAAAGCGTGATGAACATTAAAACGTCAGATTTAGGCTTTATGTTGTGATTATGAGCTAATGTGCATGCGTCTTTAAAACTCCATTTATGGCCAGTCGGCATAACAGGAAACTCATTTATAACTTGGACTTCTGACTTTATAACTTGCAATTCTGACTTTATAACTCGCAATTCTGACTTTATAACTTGGACTTCTGACTTTATAACTCGCAATTCTGACTTTATAACTTGGACTTCTGACTTTATAACTCGCAATTCTGACTTTATAACTTGGACTTCTGACTTTATAACTCGCAATTCTGACTTTATAACTTGGACTTCTGACTTTATAACTCGCAATTCTGACTTTATAACTTGGACTTCTGACTTTTTAACTCGCAATTCTGACTTAAAAACTCAGAATTCTGACTTAAATTTATTTTTTTTTTCAATTAATTTTTTTTATTCAGTGGCGGGAACGGGCTTCCATATTCTTTAGAGCAGTAATGCACTCCAGAATCTGACAGATTGATTAGCTGTAGGCTCTAGAACAGTCGTCTGAAGCGTTATCATACAGTGTTATGCCTGGATTTCATTAACAGTCTAGCGTTTACTAACACAGACTATATTTGAAGTGTTTGGAAGTCATTAGTATTTTCCCCCTGTACAAAAAATGTTTGGACTGTGGGGGAAACCCATGCAAACACAGGGAGAACATGCAAACTCCACACAGAAACGCCAACTCACCCAGCTGAACCTCGAACCAGCGACCTTCTTGCTGTGAGGCGACAGCACTACCTGCTGCGCCACCACGTTGCCAATGAGCAACATTTCCACACAAAAAGATTGTCAATGTTTCCTGACAATATATAAATGTACTTTATTTATTTTATTCTTAAAATCTCCCGGATATCTTCCTGGATGGATTTACTAATTTAAAAATCTCACCATTTCCAGCACTCTTCCAGACTGTTTCACTAACACTTTACCATGCTTGCCGTTGCTCTTCTTTAGTCATTATACATCTGCTTGGAATCCTTTAGACCCAAAATATTAAAATTGATTCACTATGTACTGTCCCTCAAGTCATTTCAAACCTGCTGGAAACCTGTAACCATTGACTTCTATAGTAGAAAAAACAAATACTCTGGAGGTCAAGTCAATGGTTACAGGTTACAGCATTCTTCAAAGTATCTTCTTTTGGGTTCAACAGAAGAAAAACACTCAGTGGTTTGAAGCAAGTGAAGGGTGAGTAAATGATGACAGAATTTGCAGTTTTGGATGAACTGTAAACTCTCAATGTCTGAGTTTTCTTCAAGTTTCATGTGCAAATGAGTATGTTCGTTTCCTTAAAGCGCTCAAGTTGAATACTTACAACTGTGACATTGTTGAGCTCAATAAAATAGCGTAATAGCGAGGTTTCTTTTATCGTTACTGCATTCATACAACAGTAGATTTGACATTTGATCAGGCTATTCAGATAAAACAATCACAAAACCAGCTATTTCCTAAACAACCATTTATTGATCTTGGATGTTCTCTGCCTAATTAAATATAGTGCTTGCTTAAGTCATTTTATTTATAGTTTTTTTAATAACATACTTTGCCTGTCACTGCTTGTTCAAATGAGAAAAGTGATTTAATTTTAGGACTGGAATTCCCCCACTGTTTTTTTTCTCTCTTCTGATGTCTGACATCATGAAGACTCTTCATCGGATGTTATTTTACTGTCCAATCAAAATCAGCCAGGAGTAACATAGACCTGTCGTCATGATGACACTTCATCCTGTTATTTTACTGTCCAATCAAAATCAGCCAGGAAACAGTAGGCCTATATAATGCAGCCGCCATTTTACAAAGTGTTGTTGTCATTTGCTCTTGTACTGAACGGACGTCAAGTCATTCTCTTAGGAAAGACTAAACATATTTTAAAAGATGTATCTGAAAGTGCTGAATGCTCTTAAACAAACATGGACGATTATATCAGCCACACACAAAATTTATTCAGGAGTAATGGAACTGGTTGTATTTTATCCAAAACTGGACTGGACCGGAGTGGTACGAGCTGTGTGCCAATTTATTTCACCATTATATCAAAAATATTTGAAACCATACAATCGCTCAGCGGCAAAGGATGGAGTTATTTTAGAAGTATAAGGAGATGGGCTTTATTTCTCCTCCAGATGATGTTACCAATACTTTTCATTTTTCCTTATTGTCCTTATGGCACTGTCCTAATGCTTATAATACAAACAGCCGAAGCCACACAGCGAAAATGATTCTGA
The DNA here is from genome assembly GCF_903798145.1 of Danio aesculapii. Classification (NCBI taxonomy): domain Eukaryota; kingdom Metazoa; phylum Chordata; class Actinopteri; order Cypriniformes; family Danionidae; genus Danio; species Danio aesculapii. Next base: position 52,452,076 of record NC_079442.1, read on the forward strand.
TGTTGACAAAGGTGAAGGATCAGGAAAATAATTCTGATATTAACAAATGGAGAAGATCATGAAGAGAATTTGCTGCCACTCACTTCACCTGGAATCAACAGAATGAAGACGTCAATAATAATAATAAATCTACTGTCAACCTTCTGTATCAAATAGTATCTGAAAATAAAGATGTTGAAACTTGCTTCATGTTGTGTGTCTTTATTGTCCCCTAATGAACTCTACCTTCTCGATGCGTCCCTGTGCGGCTGAATGTAGCTGAAATCGCTCATCTGTGTTTCATTTCCTCGAGCTGAATCTGTGAAGGATCTTGAGGAAAGCAGCAGATACAGCAAGCTTAAACATCACTGTGGTTCAGAGAGGAGGATTATTCATACTGTTCACATTTCAATCTTTTAGTCTGGGTGTCATTTTCAAGAGGAGCCAATGAGACGGAGCTGTTGGGAAAGCCCCAGTGATATACTTTAGCATACTGGAACAGTCAGTGTTTGAGATCTTTACTGCCAGCGGTGGATCTTCAGTTGACTTTTTACTCAAGCGTATATTATGCCATTGCCTTCTGAATAATATATCTGCTCAGTCTAACATTTCTGTCATGATTAATCCAGCTCTGACCATCCAGTGTTCACGATTCGCTGCTTCTGATTTGGACTGAATAAAGTCATTCAGATGTTTCTTCGTGAGTGAAGGATTTTTGGCAGAATTGTTTGTTTTTTAAATTGATTCCTTGCAGAGAGAACGAACCCCATGAACAAAAACACGTCATGAGATATTCAAGCAGGTACTTCATCTAAAAATGTACATTTATTTTTATTTATTTATTTATTTATTCAGCTATAATGGATTTCTTTTGAGCACAAAATAAGATATTTTAAAAGAAATTTCAGCATTCTTCAAAGCATCTTCTTTTGTGTTGAACAGAAGAAACTCATAAAGGTTTGGATCAAGTGAAGGACGAGTGAATGTTGAGAGATTGTTTGTTTTACTCTGGTACAATAATATTCAATACTCTTGTCCTTTAATTCGTTTATAACACTTTGAAATAATGATCCATGCTCCATTACATGCACTGTAATAATGCATCAGTAAATACTGAACTACTATTAACAAATGCTCGATTGTTTTTTACTTGGTTGATGTGAGTAAATCCATGAAACAACATTAACTAATGAACCCTTATTTTAAAGTGATATCGACGTTTGTAAAAGTCTGGTGTTGGTTTCTGCTCGAGAACAAAGTACAAACCAAACCTGGATCTAGCTGTGATGATCGAGTCAATCAGCTTTATTTCTAGCACTGTATGACATCTATACTTTATCATTAAGAGTAACAGTGTTTAACATTAACCAGACACAATATTTGGCTCATAATATGTATGAATAAGAGCAGTTTGTTTGTGTTTCAGAGATGTGGAACTTTCCAGAAGCTTCTGTAAGGAATAACCAGACATCATTGAATATCTTACGGTAACTAAACACTATAACTAAAGCTAATCGGTAATAATTACAGTAGTTATCTTGTGGGATTTGTCTTTGTTTTCTAGATTACTTTAGATGTGATAATTCTAATATATCTATGAAGTAATTGCTTTAACCATTGGTAAAGTGTATTTATTATATGTTTATATATACAGTATGTGATAAAGAGTCTGGTTAAGTTCATTCTGACTTTAAATAGTTTTTAATTCACTGCTAAAATGTTTTCTTACTCTTTTTATGACTAAGATTCACTCCATTTAAATCACAGGGCAAGTTGATGTGCAGTTTGTCTTTATTTGGGTTTGTAGTCACTGGACTTGGTTCTCAATGTCTCTTAATTTTCTCCAGGTTTCATTTGATTATACATACTGTAGCAAGTAAAAGTTATTATTTTCTTAGTTATTTTATTTTGGACCCTTACACCGATGACAACACGGGTAAACTTTGATCAGACAACTAAGCTACACTGAAATAAAGCAGCTATGAGCGAGCAAAAGATCTTTTCTTATATACAGTTTAAAAAATAAAAATACTTCTTGAATTATTTTAATGATTTGATTAAGAAAGAAAAGTTGTAATTTTGTTTTAACTTATATTTTCTGCCCAATGTAAATCAGACTGAATAAAATAATAATGTAGCTGTCATTATGATCCTTCCAGAAGCTTCTGTAATGAAGACCCAGACACCACTGAATAACTCAGAGACGATAACTAAACCCATGACTAAAGCTGATCAGTAATATTATCTTTGTTAGTCTGTGTGATCTGTGTGCTTGAGTTCCTAGATTACATTGAGGAGTTTCCAGAGATAAAATAATCTGTTCTCTCTCAGGTACAGCTAAAGATATTTCCAGCATGAGTTTGACTTGAAGATCATCAATTTCTCAGCCATTATAAAGTACCAGAAACCCTGAAATCTACTCAAATCAGTACACAAACCAACATCATCCTGTTCAATGCCCTTTACTGCCCCATTCCCTGTCTAATCATTATCCAACTAAACCTGACAAAATAAAGAAAGATGGTCAGAAAACACACTTCAGTTCTCACAAGCACAATCTGACTGATTCAGTACAAATATCCCGTAATCAAACACATGCACTAGTGAGTCTGAGTTTTAGGACTGGAATTCCCCCACTGTCGTCATGATGACACTTCATCCTGTTATTTTACTGTCCAATCAAAATCAGCCAGGAAACAGTAGGCCTATATAATGCAGCCGCCATTTTACAAAGTGTTGTTGTCATTTGCTCTCGTACTGAACGGACGTCAGGTCATTCTCTTAGGAAAGACTAAAAATATTTAAAAAGATGTATCTGAAAGTGCTGAATGCTCTTAAACAAACATGGACGATTATATCAGCCACACACAAAATTTATTCAGGAGTAAAGGAACTGGTTGTATTTTATCCAAAACTGGACTGGATCGGAGCGGTACGAGCTGTGTGCCAATTTATTTCACCATTATATCAAAAATATTTGAAACCATACAATCGCTCAGCGGCAAAGCATGGAGTTATTTTAGAAGTATAAGGAGATGGGCTTTATTTCTCCTCCAAATTATGTTACCAATACTTTTCATTTTTCCTTATTGTCCTTATGGTACTGTCCTAATGCTTATAATACAAACAGCCGAAGCCACACAGCGAAAATGATTCTTATGTTGACAAATGGAGAAGATCATGAAGAGAATTTGCTGCCACTCACTTCACCTGGAATCAACAGAATGAAGACGTCAATAATAATAATAAATCTACTGTCAACCTTCTGTATCAAATAGTATCTGAAAATAAAGATGTTGAAACTTGCTTCATGTTGTGTGTCTTTATTGTCCCCTAATGAACTCTACCTTCTCGATGCGTCCCTGTGCGGCTGAATGTAGCTGAAACGCTCATCTGTGTTTCATATCCTCCAGCTGAATCTGTGAAGGATCTTGAGGAAAGCAGCAGATACAGCAAGCTTAAACATCACTGTGGTTCAGAGAGGAGGATTATTCATACTGTTCACATTTCAATCTTTTAGTCTGGGTGTCGTTTTCAAGAGGAGCCAATGAGACGGAGCTGTTGGGAAAGCCCCAGTGATATACTTTAGCATACTGGAACAGTCAGTGTTTGAGATCTTTACTGCCAGCGGTGGATCTTCAGTTGACTTTTTACTCAAGCGTATATTATGCCATTGCCTTCTGAATAATATATCTGCTCAGTCTGACATTTCTGTCATGATTAATTCAGCTCTGACCATCCAGTGTTCACGATTCGCTGCTTCTCATTTGGACTGAACAAAGTCATTCAGATGTTTTTTCGTGAGTGAAGGATTTTTGGCAGAATTGTTTGTTTTTTACATTGATTCCTTGCAGAGAGAACGAACCCCATGAACAAAAACACGTCATGAGATATTCAAGCAGGTAGTTGATCTAAAAATGGACATTTATATTTATTTATTTATTTATTTATTCAGCTATAATGGATTTCTTTTGAGCACAAAATAAGATATTTTTAAAGAAATTTCAGCATTCTTCAAAGCATCTTCTTTTGTGTTGAACAAAAGAAACTCATAAAGGTTTGGATCAAGTGAAGGACGAGTGAATGTTGAGAGATTGTTTGTTTTACTCTGGTACAATAATATTCAATACTCTTGTCCTTTAATTCGTTTATAACACTTTAAAATAATGACCCATGCTCCATTACATGCACTGTAATAATGCATCAGTAAATACTGAACTACTATTAACAAATGCTAGATTGTTTTTTACTTGGTTGATGTGAGTAAATCCATGAAACAACATTAACTAATGAACCCTTATTTTAAAGTGATATCGACGTTTGTAAAAGTCTGGTGTTGGTTTCTGCTCGAGAACAAAGTACAAACCAAACCTGGATCTAGCTGTGATGATCGAGTCGATCAGCTTTATTTCTAGCACTGTATGACATCTATACTTTATCATTAAGAGTAACAGTGTTTAACATTAACCTGACACAATATTTGGCTCATAATATGTATGAATAAGAGCAGTTTGTTTGTGTTTCAGAGACGTGGAACTTTCCAGAAGCTTCTGTGAGGAATAACCAGACATCATTGAATATCTTACGGTAACTAAACACTATAACTAAAGCTAATCGGTAATAATTACAGTAGTTATCTTGTGGGATTTGTCTTTGTTTTCTAGATTACTTTAGATGTGATAATTCTAATATATCTATGAAGTAATTGCTTTAACCATTGGTAAAGTGTATTTATTATATGTTTATATATACAGTATGTGATAAAGAGTCTGGTTAAGTTCATTCTGACTTTAAATAGTTTTTAATTCACTGCTAAAATGTTTTCTTACTCTTTTTATGACTAAGATTCACTCCATTTAAATCACAGGGCAAGTTGATATGCAGTTTGTCTTTATTTGGGTTTGTAGTCACTGGACTTGGTTCTCAATTTCTCTTAATTTTCTCCAAGTTTCATTTGATTATACATACTGTAGCAAGTAAAAGTTATTATTTTCTTAGTTATTTTATTTTGGACCCTTACACCGATGACAACACGGGTAAACTTTGATCAGACAACTAAGCTACACCGAAATAAAGCAGCTATGAACGAGCAAAAGATCTTTTCTTATATACAGTTTAAAAAATAAAAATACTTCTTTAATTATTTTAATGATTTGATTAAGAAAGAAAAGTTGTCATTTTGTTTTAACTTATATTTTCTGCCCAATGTAAATCAGACTGAATAAAATAATAATGTAGCTGTCATTATGATCCTTCCAGAAGCTTCTGTAATGAAGACCCAGACACCACTGAATAACTCAGAGACGATAACTAAACCCATGACTAAAGCTGATCAGTAATATTATCTTTGTTAGTCTGTGTGATCTGTGTGCTTGAGTTCCTAGATTACATTGAGGAGTTTCCAGAGATGAAATAATCTGTTCTCTCTCAGGTACAGCTAAAGATATTTCCAGCATGAGTTTGACTTGAAGATCATCAATTTCTCAGCCATTATAAAGTACCAGAAACCCTGAAATCTACTCAAATCAGTACACAAACCAACATCATCCTGTTCAATGCCCTTTACTGTCCCATTCCCTGTCTAATCATTATCCAACTAAACCTGACAAAATAAAGAAAGATGGTCAGAAAACACACTTCAGTTCTCACAAGCACAATCTGACTGATTCAGTACAAATATCCCGTAATCAAACACATGCACTAGTGAGTCTGAGTTTTAGGACTGGAATTCCCCCACTGTCGTCATGATGACACTTCATCCTGTTATTTTACTGTCCAATCTGTCAGCGAAAATGATTCTGGTGTTGACAAAGTGAAAAGATCACGAACACTATTTTGGTGTTGACAAATGGAAACGATCACGAACACTATTTTGGTGTTGACAAATGGAAAGAATCACAAACACTATTCTGGTGTTGACAAATGGAAAGGATCATGAACACTATTTTGGTGTTGACAAATGGAAAGGATCATGAACACTATTCTGGTGTTGACAAATGGTAAGGATCATGAACACTATTCTGGTGTTGACAACACGATTCTGGTGTTGACAAATGGAAAGAATCACGAACACTATTCTGATGTTGACAAATGGAAAGAATCACAAACACTATTCTGGTGTTGACAAATGGAAAGGATCATGAACACTATTCTGGTGTTGACAAATGGAAAGGATCATGAACACTATTTTGGTGTTGACAAATGGAAAGGATCATGAACACTATTTTGGTGTTGACAAATGGAAAGGATCATGAACACTATTCTGGTGTTGACAAATGGAAAGGATCACGAACACTATTCTGGTGTTGACAAATGGAAAGAATCACAAACACTATTCTGGTGTTGACAAATGGAAAGGATCATGAACACTATTCTGGTGTTGACAAATGGAAAGGATCATGAACACTATTTTGGTGTTGACAAATGGAAAGGATCATGAACACTATTTTGGTGTTGACAAATGGAAAGGATCATGAACACTATTCTGGTGTTGACAAATGGTAAGGATCATGAACACTATTCTGGTGTTGACAAATGAAAAGAATCACGAACACTATTCTGGTAATGACAAATGGTAAGGATCACGAACACAATTCTGGTGTTGACAAATGGTAAGGATCACGAACACTATTCTGGTGTTGACAAATGGTAAGGATCACGAACACTATTCTGGTGTTGACAAATGGTAAGGATCACGAACACTATTCTGGTAATGACAAATGGTAAGGATCACGAACACAATTCTGGTGTTGACAAATGGTAAGGATCACGAACACTATTCTGGTGTTGACAAAGTGAAAGGATCACGAACACTATTCTGGTGTTGACAAATGGAAAGGATCACGAACACTATTTTGGTGTTGACAAATGGAAACGATCACGAACACTATTTTGGTGTTGACAAATGGAAAGAATCACGAACACTATTCTGGTGTTGACAAATGGTAAGGATCATGAACACTATTCTGGTGTTGACAAATGGTAAGGATCACGAACACTATTCTGGTGTTGACAAATGAAAAGGATCATGAACACGATTCTGGTGTTGACAAATGGAAAGGATCACGAACACTATTCTGGTGTTGACAAATGGAAAGGATCATGAACACTATTCTGGTGTTGACAAATGGAAAGGATCATGAACACTATTCTGGTGTTGACAAATGGAAAGGATCATGAACACTATTCTGGTGTTGACAAATGGTAAGGATCACGAACACTATTCTGGTGTTGACAAATGGAAAGGATCATGAACACTATTCTGGTGTTGACAAATGGAAACGATCACGAACACTATTCTGGTGTTGACAAATTAAAAGGATCACGAACACTATTCTGGTGTTGACAAATTAAAAGGATCATGAACACTATTCTGGTGTTGACAAATTAAAAGGATCATGAACACTATTCTGGTGTTGACAAATTAAAAGGATCATGAACACTATTCTGGTGTTGACAAATTAAAAGGATCATGAACACTATTCTGGTGTTGACAAATTAAAAGGATCATGAACACTATTCTGGTGTTGACAAATTGAAAGGATCATGAACACTATTTTGGTGTTGACAAATGGAAAGGATCATGAACACTATTTTGGTGTTGACAAATGGAAAGGATCATGAACACTATTCTGGTGTTGACAAATGGAAACGATCACGAACACTATTCTGGTGTTGACAAATGGAAAGGATCACGAACACTATTCTGGTGTTGACAAATGGAAAGGATCATGAACACTATTTTGGTGTTGACAAATGGAAAGGATCACGAACACTATTCTGGTGTTGACAAATAGAAACGATCACGAACACTATTCTGGTGTTGACAAATAGAAACGATCACGAACACTATTCTGGTGTTGACAAATGGAAACGATCACGAACACTATTCTGGTGTTGACAAATAGAAAGGATCATGAACACTATTCTGGTGTTGACAAATGAAAAGAATCATGAACACTATTCTGGTGTTGACAAATGGAAAGAATCACGAACACTATTCTGGTGTTGACAAATGGAAAGGATCATGAACACTATTTTGGTGTTGACAAATGGAAAGGATCATGAACACTATTTTGGTGTTGACAAATGGAAAGGATCATGAACACTATTTTGGTGTTGACAAATGGAAAGGATCATGAACACTATTCTGGTGTTGACAAATGGTAAGGATCATGAACACTATTCTGGTGTTGACAAATGGAAAGGATCATGAACACTATTCTGGTGTTGACAAATGGTAAGGATCATGAACACTATTCTGGTGTTGACAAATGGTAAGGATCATGAACACTATTCTGGTGTTGACAAATGGAAAGGATCATGAACACTATTCTGGTGTTGACAAATGGTAAGGATCATGAACACTATTCTGGTGTTGACAAATGGTAAGGATCATGAACACTATTCTGGTGTTGACAAATGGAAAGGATCATGAACACTATTCTGGTGTTGACAAATGGAAAGGATCACGAACACTATTCTGGTGTTGACAAATAGAAACGATCACGAACACTATTCTGGTGTTGACAAATGGAAACGATCACGAACACTATTCTGGTGTTGACAAATAGAAACGATCACGAACACTATTCTGGTGTTGACAAATAGAAACGATCACGAACACTATTCTGGTGTTGACAAATGGAAACGATCACGAACACTATTCTGGTGTTGACAAATAGAAACGATCACGAACACTATTCTGGTGTTGACAAATAGAAACGATCACGAACACTATTCTGGTGTTGACAAATGGAAACGATCACGAACACTATTCTGGTGTTGACAAATAGAAAGGATCATGAACACTATTCTGGTGTTGACAAATGAAAAGAATCATGAACACTATTCTGGTGTTGACAAATGGAAAGAATCACAAACACTATTCTGGTGTTGACAAATGGAAAGGATCATGAACACTATTTTGGTGTTGACAAATGGAAAGGATCACAAACACTATTTTGGTGTTGACAAATGGAAAGGATCATGAACACTATTCTGGTGTTGACAAATGGTAAGGATCATGAACACTATTCTGGTGTTGACAAATGGAAAGGATCATGAACACTATTCTGGTGTTGACAAATGGTAAGGATCATGAACACTATTCTGGTGTTGACAAATGGTAAGGATCATGAACACTATTCTGGTGTTGACAAATTAAAAGGATCATGAACACTATTCTGGTGTTGACAAATTAAAAGGATCATGAACACTATTCTGGTGTTGACAAATGAAAAGAATCACGAACACTATTCTGGTGTTGACAAATGGTAAGGATCACGAACACTATTCTGGTGTTGACAAATGGAAAGGATCACGAACACTATTCTGGTGTTGACAAATGGTAAGGATCACGAACACTATTCTGGTGTTGACAAATGGTAAGGATCACGAACACTATTCTGGTGTTGACAAATGGAAAGAATCACGAACACTATTTTGGTGTTGACAAATGGTAAGGATCACGAACACTATTCTGGTGTTGACAAATTAAAAGGATCATGAACACAATTCTGGTATTGACAAATGTTAAGGATCACGAACACTATTCTGGTGTTGACAAATGGAAAGGATCACGAACACTATTCTGGTGTTGACAAATGGAAACGATCACGAACACTATTCTGGTGTTGACAAATGGTAAGGATCACGAACACTATTCTGGTGTTGACAAATAGAAAGGATCATGAACACTATTCTGGTGTTGACAAATTAAAAGGATCATGAACACTATTCTGGTGTTGACAAATGGAAAGGATCACGAACACGATTCTGGTGTTGACAAATGGTAAGGATCACGAACACTATTCTGGTGTTGACAAATTAAAAGGATCATGAACACTATTTTGGTGTTGACAAATGGTAAGGATCACGAACACTATTCTGGTGTTGACAAATGGAAAGGATCACGAACACTATTCTGGTGTTGACAAATGGTAAGGATCACGAACACTATTCTGGTGTTGACAAATGTTAAGGATCACCAACACTATTTTGGTGTTGACAAATGGAAATGATCACGAACACTATTCTGGTGTTGACAAATGTTAAGGATCACCAACACTATTTTGGTGTTGACAAATGTTAAGGATCACCAACACTATTCTGGTGTTGACAAATTAAAAGGATCATGAACACTATTTTGGTGTTGACAAATGGAAAGGATCACGAACACTATTCTGGTGTTGACAAATGTTAAGGATCACCAACACTATTCTGGTGTTGACAAATTAAAAGGATCATGAACACTATTTTGGTGTTGACAAATGGAAAGGATCACGAACACTATTCTGGTGTTGACAAATGTTAAGGATCACCAACACTATTCTGGTGTTGACAAATTAAAAGGATCATGAACACTATTTTGGTGTTGACAAATGGAAAGGATCACGAACACTATTCTGGTGTTGACAAATGGTAAGGATCATGAACACTATTCTGGTGTTGACAAATGTTAAGGATCACGAACACTATTCTGGTGTTGACAAATGGAAAGGATCACAAACACTATTTTGGTGTTGACAAATTTTAAGGATCACCAACACTATTCTGGTGTTGACAAATGGAAAGGATCACAAACACTATTTTGGTGTTGACAAATGGAAAGGATCATGAACACTATTTTGGTGTTGACATGGTAAGGATCACGAACACTATTCTGGTGTTGACAAATAGAAAGGATCACGAACACTATTCTGGTGTTGACAAATGGAAAGGATCATGAACACTATTCTGGTGTTGACAAATTAAAAGGATCACGAACACTATTCTGGTGTTGACAAATGGTAAGGATCACGAACACTATTCTGGTGTTGACAAATGGTAAGGATCACGAACACTATTCTGGTGTTGACAAATTAAAAGGATCATGAACACTATTCTGGTGTTGACAAATGGAAAGGATCATGAACACTATTCTGGTGTTGACAAATGGTAAGGATCACGAACACTATTCTGGTGTTGACAAATGGTAAGGATCATGAACACTATTCTGGTGTTGACAAATTAAAAGGATCACGAACACTATTCTGGTGTTGACAAATTAAAAGGATCATGAACACTATTCTGGTGTTGACAAATTAAAAGGATCACGAACACTATTCTGGTGTTGACAAATTAAAAGGATCATGAACACTATTCTGGTGTTGACAAATTAAAAGGATCATGAACACTATTCTGGTGTTGACAAATGAAAAGAATCACGAACACTATTCTGGTAATGACAAATGGAAAGGATCATGAACACTATTCTGGTGTTGACAAATGGTAAGGATCACGAACACTATTCTGGTGTTGACAAATGGAAAGGATCATGAACACGATTTTGGTGTTGACAAATGGAAAGAATCACGAACACTATTCTGGTGTTGACAAATGGAAAGGATCATGAACACTATTCTGGTGTTGACAAATGGAAAGGATCATGAACACAATTTTGGTGTTGACAAATGGAAAGGATCATGAACACTATTTTGGTGTTGACAAATGGTAAGGATCACGAACACTATTCTGGTGTTGACAAATGGAAAGGATCATGAACACTATTCTGGTGTTGACAAATGGAAAGGATCATGAACACAATTTTGGTGTTGACAAATGGAAAGGATCATGAACACTATTTTGGTGTTGACAAATGGTAAGGATCACGAACACTATTCTGGTGTTGACAAATGGAAAGGATCATGAACACTATTCTGGTGTTGACAAATGGAAAGGATCATGAACACAATTTTGGTGTTGACAAATGGAAAGGATCATGAACACTATTTTGGTGTTGATAAATGGTAAGGATCACGAACACTATTCTGGTGTTGACAAATTAAAAGGATCATGAACACTATTCTGGTGTTGACAAATGGTAAGGATCACGAACACTATTCTGGTGTTGACAAATGGAAAGGATCACGAACACTATTCTGGTGTTGACAAATGGAAAGGATCACGAACACTATTCTGGTGTTGACAAATTAAAAGGATCACGAACACTATTCTGGTGTTGACAAATGGAAAGAATCACGAACACTATTCTGGTGTTGACAAATGGAAAGGATCATGAACACGATTCTGGTGTTGACAAATAGAAAGGATCATGAACACTATTCTGGTGTTGACAAATGGTAAGGATCACGAACACTATTCTGGTGTTGACAAATGGAAAGGATCACGAACACGATTCTGGTGTTGACAAATGGAAAGGATCACGAACACTATTCTGGTGTTGACAAATGGTAAGGATCACCAACACTATTCTGGTGTTGACAAATGTTAAGGATCACCAACACTATTTTGGTGTTGACAAATGGAAAGGATCACGAACACTATTCTGGTGTTGACAAATGTTAAGGATCACCAACACTATTTTGGTGTTGACAAATAGAAAGGATCATGAACACGATTCTGGTGTTGACAAATAGAAAGGATCATGAACACGATTCTGGTGTTGACAAATAGAAAGGATCATGAACACTATTCTGGTGTTGACAAATGGTAAGGATCACCAACACTATTCTGGTGTTGACAAATGGTAAGGATCACCAACACTATTCTGGTGTTGACAAATGGAAACGATCACGAACACTATTCTGGTGTTGACAAATGGAAAGGATCACGAACACTATTCTGGTGTTGACAAATGGAAAGGATCACGAACACTATTCTGGTGTTGACAAATGGTAAGGATCACCAACACTATTCTGGTGTTGACAAATGGAAACGATCACGAACACTATTCTGGTGTTGACAAATGGAAAGGATCACGAACACGATTCCCGGTTGTTGACAAATGAAAAGGATCACGAACACTATTCTGGTGTTGACATGGAAAGGATCACGAACACGATTCTGGTGTTGACAAATGGAAAGGATCACGAACACTATTCTGGTGTTGACAAATGGAAAGAATCACGAACACTATTCTGGTGTTGACAAATGGAAAGAATCACGAACACTATTCTGGTGTTGACAAATGGAAAGAATCACGAACACGATTCTGGTGTTGACAAATGGAAAGGATCACGAACACGATTCTGGTGTTGACAAATGGAAAGAATCACGAACACGATTCTGGTGTTGACAAAGTTCATTAGACAGCTACAACTTTATTTTGTAGTTTCGTACAGGTCTCAGCCATGGTGGAACAGAATGATAAAGAATTCTTTTGTTTGTGATCTGACAGCATGGAATGGAAACGGTCCATCTTCTCCTCAAGTGTTGAAATGGAGGATTTAATTCTGCTGGTAGGGTCTGTCGATGTTAATCCAAAGGTTTAACCTTTGCCACCATGATCAGGTAATTCGCAGCATCCTTGGAGGGGTAAGTTTTCCCTTCTTTTTTGCTCTGTTTGGGTGATTTAGAGGTCATGTTCAATTGAAAAGACAGTTACTTTAGAAGTGTTCTGATTTTTTTATTTTAAATAAATTTGTTAAGTAAATGGGCTTTATGTGAGTTTAAATCTAAGACGTGCGGCAGCGAGAAACAAAAACATCTACTCCATTAGCCTTCTCAACCGAAAGTGCCCTAGTAGAGCTTTATGTCTAGCAACGCCCCTGATTTAAGTCACACTTAGCTGACTATTATCAGTTTGTGTATATTAATGGACAGCCTTCACAAGTCATCCCAGTAAAGTGTGGGGTGCCTCAAAGATCAGTTTTAGGCCCTTTGCTGTTTACAATATAAATGCTACCCATAGGAGACATTATTAAAAGACATGGGATCAGCTTTCACTGCTATGCAGATGATACTCAGTTATATATTTCAACTAAACCTGACGAGACGTCTAAACTGTCCAAGCTAACTGAGTGTATTAAAGTTATTAAAGACTGGATGACCAACAATTATCTTCTCTTAAACTCAGACAAAAAAAAATTATTACTTATTGGGCCTAAATCCTGTACACAGCAGATCTCACAACTCGACCTACAAATAGAGGGATACAAAGTTAGCGTTAGCTCGACTATAAAAGATCTGGGTGTCATATTAGACAGCAATTTAACTTTTAAAAATCATATATCCCATGTCACAAAAACTGCTTTCTTTCATCTGAGAAATATCGCTAAATATGCTATCCATCTCAGATGCAGAAAAGCTAGTCCATGCTTTTATGACTTCTAGGCTGGATTACTGTAATGCACTGTTTGCTGGCTGCCCAGCATCCTCTATTAACAAACTTCAGCTAGTACAAAATGCAGCTGCCAGAGTTCTAACCAGGTCTAGAAAATTTGATCACATCACCCCAATTTTATCCTCCTTACACTGGCTGCCTGTTAAGTTTGTATTGATTTTAGAATATTACTTTTGACCTATAAATCTTGAAATAATCGAGCTCCTGTTTATCTAACCAACCTTCTGTCTCGCTACAATCCAAACCGCTCTTTAAGATATCAAAACTCAGGGCTTCTGGTAGTACCTAGAATAGCAAAGTCAAGTAATGGCTCCTAAACTCTGGAATAGCCTTCCTGATAATGTCCGAGGCTCAGACACACTCTCTGTTCAAAACTAGAATAAAGACCTATCTTTTTAGTTATATTATAATGGTCGTGCTCAACTGAGCCTGGTTTCGCTCGTTGTTTTTTTCCTTCACTTTGTCAATCGGTGGAGTTTTTTCCTCGCCGCTGTCGCCACTGGTTTGCTTGGATCGCCACTTGTGGAGCTGCGCTTCAGTGGATTACTCTTCAGTGTTTGAACTTTCAGCAGTGAAATTTAAACCACACTGAACTGAACTTCAGAACTCTGGACTTAACTAGAACTATGTTAAGCTGCTTTGACACAATCTACATTGTAAAAAGTGCTATATCAATAAACATAAATTGAATTGTTGTCTAAAGTGTATTCAGTGCTCATACACAGCTTTTATTAGATGTTCAAATACACACTAGGACTTCTGCCACAAGAAAAAAAAGTGTACATGCTCAGACCTTGATGCACCAGTCAGTACTTTTCCACATTTTTATAAATTTGAATATTGCTGTTGACCTGAGCATATACGCACACACACCCCCACCCCAAGATCAAATTGGACCGTACACACACACTTTAGAAATGAGACAAGCCTACCCCCCACATTTCTCTAACTGTAACCTTATAAATCTGAATGGCCGATTAGCTTAGAGCCACAACAACAATCCAAGAAGAGGTCTCCCCACAGTCCAAACACACATGTGCTATAGGGGAATTGATAAAGTAAATTGCCCATAGTGTATGAGTGTCACGGTCACATAATGAGGACAAGGAGAGTTATTTCTTTTCATCAATTTATTCAAACAAGTATTGCATTAATAAACAGGAGAAGCAGGTAAGTAAGAGTCTTTGCAGTGGAGCTGATGAATAGCTTTTTACGTTGTAAACAGATAGCTTCAAACAGACATAGAGTGTGAAGTCACTTCCCTTCGTGATGTTTTATAAACAAATTTCAGGAGGAGCATGATCAGTCTTTGACGAGGCTAATTCATCATCACACACACAATCATTCTATTATCCAATCAGCTCAAGAGCAAACCTTTATAAACAGTCAAACATGTCATACCTCCGTTTTCTCTTGACTTCAGCGTCCCTCCACCACCCCAGCTCCTCACTATTAAACCAGATAGCTATTTAAATCTGACGGGGGAGCGTTCTGGAGCCGGGCTAGGCACTGCGCTCGGACCCTATCTCTCTTTATCCTGATAAGGGGAATAACACGAGTTAGTCTTCCCGAGCTCAGAACCCTCTTCCCGGACAGCACGCCAAATACGCATGTTCTATTCAGTCAAATATCTGTAAGTGTGAACTCGTGAAATGGTAGCTTTGTTCTTCCAGAGGTTTGAGAGAAGCATCCACAGGTTAAACGTTCATGGGAGAGGACAAACATCCACGGAAGAAGGCGAGTCAGGGAGAAGGTAAGGTCAAATATCAATTCCAGCCACTGACTGACTGGAATCGCTGGGTTATATGGGGAGTGCTGATAATGGGTGCAGGTGTGTCTAATAATTAGAATTCAGGTGAAAGTGCTCGGGCGTGATGAGAGGTGGTAGGAGATGGGGAGCGATGATTGGTGCTGAGGGAATGTGATGGTGAGAGAGAATTGTAAATTTAGCAGTAGGAATGAGCCGAGGATGTGGCAATGATTGTGTGTGAATCAGTGTGTGTTTCCCAGTACTGGGTTGCAGCTGGAAGGATATCCGCTACATAAAACATATGCTGGATAAGTTGGTGGTTCATTTTGCTGTGGCGACCATGGATGAATAAAGAGACTAATCCCAAGGAAAATGAATGAGTGATATCTTCTGTTGTGTTCAACAAATGAAAGAAATTCAAACCGGTTTGGGACAAGTGAAGGTTCAGTAAATAATGACAGAATGTCTCTGAATGCTCTTGTACATTTAAACGTGTAAAGACTGGTAGGTGTTTCTGTTCCAGAACAAAGTACAAACCAATCCCAGATACACCTGTCAGAATTATGTCAACTTCCTTTTTAACACTTTATACAATGTAGATTGTGCCAAAGCAGCAAAACGACGTAACAATGATTAACAGTATTCTATTAACTCTACACAACATCTAAAGTCTGAGAATGACACAAGTTTGTCTGTTTGTGTTTCAGTGACCTGGAACTGTCCAGAAGCTTCTGTGATGGAAAACCAGACGTCACTGAATATCTTAAAGTGACAGTAACTACACCCTGTAAGTGGAACCAATCAGTATTATTTACTGGGATATAGTTATCCAGTCTGATAGGTGTATTTTTTGTTTTCCAGCTTACATAGAGGAGCTTCTTACACATGAACAACAGGTCTGTTCTGAATATAAAACATCTCCATTATAAACCAGTCCCTCTCTATCCAGTGTTTAACACAAGCACTTTTACACAAAACCCACCTTTACCCACTGGTGTTAAAGCTCTATGAGCACCTGATGTTTTCCCCGTAGCTCAGTGATTTATTCAATCTCTAAATGTGTCATTGCAAAAAATAATAATAATAATTTTCATTTCAAAATAGTAATAATTTAATAAGTTTTTTTCTTGTTTCTAGTCCAAATTTCCAACAATTCTTAAGTCAAGAAGCATTTTCTAGACATTAGACATATGCATTAGATGAGTTTTTTTCCTGAAACGTTGTTTAAAAAGTAAAGTAGGAACTGTATGTGGGAATAATGAAGTGAGTTTTGAAAAAAGCAAGTTGTACAATATGGAAAAATAAATGACCAAGCTGCATTTAAACATCATTTTGTTGTTTTTCTTCTTCTTCTTTTTCTTAATAGTATTATTAATAATAATAATAAACTGTATATTTATAGTGTATCAGGCAAACATCAAAAGTAAAACAAAATAATGTTACTAAATTAATTTCTGAGAGGTTTTATCAGGAAATATTAAACTTATGAATATTCATATAGCCTATGCTCCGCCCTTTTGCCGACTTATAAATATCAGAACACTGGAAATTCCAGCATCAGAATATCTACACCAGACATTGAAGAAGAAGCTCAGAGCTGTATGTTAAATCATCTACAACTGTTCAGCATGATTCCTCCTCAAAGCAAATCCGCTGAGGAACATATGCCACTTTTCAACCATTCACATTCACCAGCCATCAAAGTAACCTTGTCAACTTTGATGGAGGTCATTTCTTCAAAGATGAAGTGGCATTTTCTCCATCTTATATGGAGTGTTTTCTTATGCCTTTTAGCTTTGTCTGAGATCTGGTCGACAGGTTCCGGTGTGATACAACTAAGCTCAGTTGTGTTAAAAATGGTTTCGTTGATGAGCAATCTGATTGCGGCTTTCAGAGGAGGCTGCCCACAACAATGCAGCTGCACAGAAACTAAATGTGTCATCTTTGCATGCTCATTATATCTGTGTGAGATTGTTTTCGCCATTGCTGCCTTGGCTGAAGAGTACACAGTTTTCAGTTTTAAAAAACTCACTGAAGCTGTGCATATGTCTTCAGCCATACTTGGCTTGATTTCAGTTATCAGAAGAGTCTGTACCGTGAAGGCCAACAGTATGAGGACAGACATACAAGAACCGATTCAGCTCTGCCAAACTGTGGCATGCACAGTATCGGAAGCTGCGGGAATCAGTGGCTAGAACAGAAATAGCCATCCCACAGAAAAATCTGTCTCAATAACAGCCAAGGAATACATTACATGTATGGATTGACTCGTGAACCCAATTTACAGCTGTGACCTATGGATCCCAAGTCCAACTTAAAATTAGGCCATGGCTGCCCTGGAAAAAATTTATGTAGTTATATAATAAAGAATGATTTACTTACATTCTTTGTTGTGTTTTTATTTACTCGAATTATTGTGACATCAAAAATATAATAAAAATAACCATGGCGTGGCTTACTGCATTGAGAAAGGGATTTAACCAGTTTAACTCTAGTGCTATTTAGGGATTTCCGCCTGAATTTTGCTTACCCAAATTTAAAAGCTTCTCAAATCCACACGCAGAGGTGTAAATGCAAAAATTTCCTATCATTTTAAAGAAAACCCTTTGAATTTTCATAAAACACTACTGAAAGTGTTTAAAATACCTGTAAATGTTGTCTGTGTTATAATAAACACCTAAAAAAAGAGGCGCTTTTTGTATTTTTATTTATAACCTCAAATTTGAAAGTGGACCTTTTAGGTTCTGTGTGGTCTAGCTTGCTGTAATTAATGTTGGTGGTTCCTGCACATGTCTGTAATCATAGGAAAATGTCTCTACCATAATCTATGCAGAAGTTATTGTATTCAAACTGATGAGAGGTGCTATAGAAGCCACAGGGATCGATCATTGTTTTCATATTTCACTATTCTTTTGTTTGATCAAACATAATTCAGTGTGTTTGGACCACGTCAGGCATATTAAAGGATTACTTATGCACATCACCTCAAAAACAGAGGAGAAATGGCCCTGAAGCGCACAGCGTAAGGTAAGAGATGACAGCTGTCTGTGCTATCTGGGGCTGCTTATTGATCATAAATGTATTGTTTTCACTTCTGCGTCATGGAAACACGGCGATTCATTCGACAACTGTTTGATATGAGAATATAATTCAGTAAAAAGAACGCTAGAACCGTATGAGCACCGGCAAGAGCTTTCATTTGAGCTATAACTTGTACATGTGTCATATATGAACCATATGAAAAATGAACCAATGTTCAATACCCAGCTCGGTTATCCAAAATACTGTGTATTTAAGTGTAAATAACTTTTGTACAGTGGAATAAAAACCAAAGTGATGCATATGTGCATAAAATATAGCTTCTACACTTTCAAACAAAACCACTTAAGGGGGTCTGGTGCAATGCTAGCCCTTTAAATCTTAAAGCGAAAGACGATGACGTACCGGGTCCGCAGAGTTTAACTGCTTAAAAATATGAAATTGAGCATACAGTGTTTTCAATTCTCTGTACAGGCAAGCAATATATTCAATTTGACCAGTTTGGTATTGTAATTTCTAACTGCGCTATAATGTTTTCTCTCTGATGAATGTTACGTAGTAGTGATGTTGTCTAGTGTGCATTTGTAACTAAGAGTCATGGTGACAGAGGGTCGGATCCACATGCAGCTTATTAAAGATTATTTAGGCAGGCAAAGGTTAGAACAGGTGCAACCTGGAGCATATGGGTGATACAAAATTATGGTCAGAATAACAAGATGATTGGTCGGGACAGGGGGCAAAAACAACAGGAACAATCAACAAAACTAGGGTCAAAAACACGGAAAGGCGAGACGAGGAAAATGCATTATAATGCAAACAAAAGAAAACAAGACTCAGTGTAGGGAAAACGTTAAACAGTCCTGCTGCCGAATAAAAAACACATATAGGGCTTCTGTTCAGTGTGGTTTAGTTTGTGCTCTGCAGGATTTCTTTATATCAATGTCAAATAGATGTTCAATATTCTCACATTGTGAGACACAATGAACTGGACTGAACTTAAACTCTGAAAACTGAACTACACTGTTTTAATTTACTATAATCTTCTATGTTAGGCTGCTTTGACAAAATCTACATTGTAAAAGCGCTATACAAATAAAGATGAATTGAACTGAATTAAACATTGTCTGTTTTTTTGTTTTTATATGAACTTTTTCACTGAGTGCCGAAGATGACTGAGGAGGCTGAGGTGGCGCTCTGCTATCCAGCTGCCTACATCTGTATTATCTCTCTCTTTATTCATCTATATGCCATATGATCATTACTTATGATTATTGTTTCTGCCAGCATGCGTATGTGACATCAAAATCAGCCATTTCTCAGCCACTATGAAATAGCAGAAACACTGAACTGAAATCAGTACACAAACCACTTCCATGTGTTGCATCATCCTATTCAATGCCCTTTAGTGCCCCATTCACTGTCTAGTCATTATCCAACTAAATACTCCCAGAAATATTGTTAGACCAGTTTTCACAAGCACAATCTGACTCATTCTGTACAAATGTCCCATAATGATACTTACACATGAACAATTCAATTCAATTCACCTTTATTTGTATAGCGCTTTTACAATGTAGATTGCGTCAAAGCAGCTTCACATAGAAGATCATAGTAAATTGTAGTTCAGTTTTCAGTGTTTAGGTTCAGTTCAGTTTAGCTCAGTTCAGTGTGGTTTAATATTCACTATACTGAGAGTCCAAACACTGAAGAGCAAATCCATCGAAATGCAGCTCTACAGATCCCGAACCATGTAAGTCAGTGGTGACAGTGACGAGGAAAAAACTTCACCAATTGACGAAAGTGAAGAATTTAAAAACCTCGAGAGAAACCAGACTCAGTTGGGCACGATCATTTCTCCACTGGCCAAACGTCTTGTGCAGAGCTGTTGTCTAGGCGCTGGAGAAGCTGGACGTCAGCGAGACTCATCTGTCCCCGGAGCATCACAGGAATCAGTCTCATGCTCTCCACTCCTCTATGACCACCACAGCAGCTGCTCAGGATACGGCCTGGTCCAGGATTATGGAAACCTTGGGATAATCTCGTCGCTGGTCTTGGATCGGATCAGCAGTGCTGCATAGTCTGAAGGCCTCAGGAAAAGTATCCCCAGGTGGAAATAGAGAATAAAGAGAATAATTAGTGTAGCTAACTCTCTTCACAACAACACAGACACAGGTTGTTTCTCCAGAACGGGCGTTTATTTAAGCCTGACGCCATAATGCCGTGAGAACTGTATTAGTAAATGAACACAATACAAACATATAAGAAATTATTCAAATGATTAACTAATTATGATTATAACTAACTAAGACGATTATCTAATACATTAAATAAGCAAAACATATACCTTGTTGGTCGCTTGTCATGAAAAGAGGGTCCTTGGATTAATAAAGTCTTCTTCACTGTCCTTTTGACTTATGACAGCTGTAACTTTAAGCTTCTTAAACAGCATTGACATGCATCAGTTCATCGTCAGTCTATCCGGCGATTCATAAACAAGTCACTCACATTACACGTCATTTCCTTAAAGTGACAAGTTTCCATATTAAATGTCTGAAAGTACAACATATGAAATAACACATTTAAACCTTCCAGCACATTTACATTTATACTTACACTTCAGCTAAATTAATACAAAATATTATGAGCTTAAATGACTAAAGAATGAAATATGAAACAAATATGTAAAATAAATGTGCGATTATGCAAAAAGTGCTTGATAACAGCACTTACAGTGTATATAAAGGAGATGCATGTATGCTTTACTAAAAAGATAGGTCTTTAATCTAGTTTTGAACTGAGAGTGTCTGAGCCTCGGACATTATCAGGAAGGCTATTCCAGAGTTTAGGAGCCATAAATGAGAAGGCTCGACCTCCTTTACTCGACTTAGCTATTCTAGGTACTACCAGAAGCCCTGAGTTTTGAGATCTTAAAGAGCGAGTTGGAGTGTAGCGAGACAGAAGGTTGGTTAGATAAACAGGAGCTCGATTATTTAAAGCTTTATAGGTAAGAAGCAATATTTTAAATTCAATACGAAACTCAACAGGCAGCCAGTGTGAGGAGTGGGATTCTGTGTTGATCACCAGAATGGGGAAGTCCCAGAGTAAAGTGAGAAAATAAGATACACTGGTGTTTTGGAATATAGAAAAACCGTCTTAACGCTGTTTTGATCAGTTTTTATGTTATTTGTTTCTATTTTATTTATACGTCTCTTTTATTCCTGTTTATGTAAAGCACTTTGAATTGCCACTGTGTATAAAATGTGCTATAGAAATAAACTTGCCTTGCCTATAAAAACCTTTTTTTTTTGCTTGTTTTTTTACACCTTGTCACACAGAAGCTTTTATGTGTTGTTCTGCATTATATTATTTAAAAAAAAGACAATAAGGAAGCTTCTCGGAAGTAATGGAAAGTTTCACCACCCCCGGTGTGTTGCATGTTGAGTCATCAACCAGCTGCTGTACCTCGTTGATCTGAATCATGATATGTATGACCTACTTAAGCACTGTTTGTTCTTTTCTTTTCTTTTTAGGCAACTTTATTATGATTTTTACTTATATTGTAACATATGATATGAAGCAATATATTTTTAAACTATATCTTGGGTACATGTTGTGTTATTACAATAAATGATAATTGATGATAAACTGTAGTTGGCTATAGTCATATTAGAAATTGTAGTAAAATTAAAAATAAAAAAGTTTTATTAAAGCATTACCAAAGTTTACAGTAACAGATGCTTTAGTATTACCAGCATTCCTCTGTGAGGTCATGGAGGCTATTATCAAATAGCACAGTGGAAAATAAGGGGAAATTATTAATCTATACTGTGGTTTGGTTTGGAAATTTCCATGATGAAGAGTATTGCATATGGTCATCTCAGATGCAAGAAACATTCGTAGAGTTGTACCACTGAAGTGCAAGTCACTGGAAAACTAAGCAATCTGTTTCCACTCCTCCCTCATGACATACAAATACAACATAATAAACAACACGCATTATTGTTGTTATCATTATACTACATATCTGTATAATAATAATAATTATTACTAATATATTTGTATTTTTATTAGTATTATGTTATACATATATTATTACAATATAAATAATGATTTGATAGCTGTAGTGCACTTTTGCCTTCTGTATGTTTTGAGGCAAGTAGCGACATTATTTTGAGAAGTATGGAAACACTTTTATGTAGTTATTTTGTATTTGAAATGCTGAATATGTGCTTCCTTTCATTATGCTTCTTGGTTCACTTCACCCTGTCTTTTTTACAGTGACCCAGATGTAGATTATGGGCTAAATAATGTGATTATTGCAGTAAAACATAAATAAATCAACATTAATGCTTAATATCCAATTCAAACGGAAAGAAAGGAGTTGTTATATTCCATTTTAATTAGTGTAACATTGTGTAGTGACATTGTAAATAGCATGCTTTAATGATTTCTTTTATTATTAAAATGGTATTTCACAATACAGTTTGAAATTTGATCAGGCAATTAAATTAACCAACCCACACCACCAAACCAAAGTTCTATAGTACAAAATACAAGAACAAATGATTGTTTTGCATTGTAGTCTCTATTTTAAGAAATATACAAAAAGCTTGGCTGTTTTTTTTTATATTAATTTGTTTATTAATGTACTTTTGTTTAAGACAATTGAAACAACAAAAAAAGATGCAAATCTCCTGTTGGACTGGAAATCCCCCATTGTTTTCCCTCCTGTATCTTCTGGTGTCAACCTTGAGCATAGTGGGGTTGTACAGGCAAAAAATCTTGACTGGAGACCCTGAGTGACCAACTCGAGGATAGTGGAGTTGTATATGAAAAAAATCTGGACCAGAGACCCTGAGTGACAGATGTAGGAATGGGTTTTAACCACAGCGGTTCAAATTGTAATTCTGCCAAATGACTACAAAAAAATTATCAGTATTGATGGTTAAAAACTGTACATTTGTAGTCAAACCATTCTTCCGCATTCTCATACCAAAACGGAAGTAAGGGCAATTTAGGTAAGGTTTTGTATTGCAATATGGAGCAATTAAGTTTTAATGTTAAATCAAAAGTAATTCACAAATATTTGAAAATGAGATGATTTAATGACAATAATTCTCTATGGTTACAACTGAATGAAGTACAAATAACTGTATAAAATGATAAAATATGAAATGATAAAAATATGTGATAATAATTGTACCCAGCTCAAATTTAAAATTAAAGTTACCAGAGGTAGAAGGAGAGACAAAGGGAGGGAGAGACAAAGAGAGCAAGTAGGCCCAAGGAGGCAGATAAGATAGACTCCAGAGGAGGAGAGGAGCAGAGCAGGAGAGCGCAGGCCAAGAAAAGAGCCAGAGCAAAGTTTACCAGCTATTTTGTCTCTTCCTTGACCATGTGACCAAAGCCCAAATGCTGAGACATTCAAACTGACCAATCAACATGTGACCACATTGTAAAACACCCAAAATCTACACACCAGGCCCTGATCTAATCAGTATCTGCCTATGGAATTTGTGTGAGCCTTCTTTGGTGAAAAAAGACATGTTTTGCCATAGAAACAAATGCATATGGTAATTTAGACTCTTACACAGACCCAAGCATTATGGTGTTTTACAGGCAAAAAATCTGGACCAGAGACCCTGAGTGACAGACACGAGCATAGTGGGGTTGTACAGGCAAAAAATCTGGACTGGAGACCCTGAGTGACAGACCTGAGCATAGTTGCGTTGTACAGGCCAAAAAAATTGGACCAGAAACCCTGAGTGACAAACCCGAGCATAGTGGCGTTGTACAGGCAACAAATCTGGACTGGAGACCCTGAGTGACAAAACCGAGTGTGGTGGGGAGAGCGTGGCCGAACACAAAATTCAATATATTCTGGACCTGCGAGCAAAACTCCACACACTGGGGTGGCTCTCTACAGAGAATTTGCTCAAGGCCCAGGAGGAACAACGCAGGCGATATGATAAGGGAACTAAACTACGAAAATTCACAAAGGGAGATAAAGTCCTTGTACTGCTGCTGCCTTCCAGTTCCAAATTACTCGGCAAGTGGCAAGGGCTGTTTGTGGTCACACGTCGAGTTAGCGATCTTGATTATGAGGTGGTGCGAACGGACAGGTGGGGGGCACGTCAAATTTATCATGTTAATTTGTTAAAATGGTGGAGGGAGTTGGCGGAGTTGATGCTGGCAGCACTTGTCACCAGCGAGGATAATCTGGGACCAGAGAGTGTAAGCCGGAATCGGGCAAACACTCTGGTCACTGGAGGTGAACATCTTTCACCCGCGCAGCTCACCGACATCCTACACCTCCAAACCGAGTTCACAGATGTGTTCTCCCCCCTACACGGTCACACCAACTTATTTCATCGAGACTGAACCTGACCGTATCGCTTGCCTGAACACAAAAAAAGGTGGTCCAGGAAGAATTGAAAAAAATGCTGGAAATGGGTGTAGTAGAAGAATCCCACAGTGACTGAGCTAGCCCAATTGTTTTGGTACCCAAGACAGACGAGTCGGTCCGGTTCTGTGTGGATTACCACAAATTAAAGATGTGTTGAAATTCGATGCGTATCCAATGCCGCGAGTTCACAAGTTGCTCGACCGGTTAGGCACTGCTCGTTATTATTCAACATTGGATCTGACTAAGGGATATTGGCAGATCCCCATAACTCCTTTATCCTGTGAAAACGGCCTTCACTACGCCGTTTGGATTACACCAATTCGTGACGCTTCCGTTCGGGTTGTTCGGGGCACCGGCCACATTCCAGCGCCTGGTAGATAAAATACTGGCCCGTCACTCGGCATGTGCCGCTGCTTATCTGGATTAGGGCTGTGCAATTAATCGCAATTGCAAAAAAATCGTGATTTAAGCACATGCAATTTCTAAACCGCATAAGGCTGCAATTTTTATCTATAATTTTTAAAAATTTTTATTCAGAATATGTTGTTGTGCGCATGATTTTAAAATGTTAACCAATCAGAGCTGACGCAGTGCACTGGGCAATTACAGCTAAGCTGAGCAGGAGAAAGTTGAAGTTGAGTGGGAGAACCGAATAGGCGTGCAGGAGGAAAGAACATAAAATATGGATGCAGGTCTAAATAAAAAGGATTAGGTGCCAAAAAGAAATTTAACTTCAGTCATTTGGGAGTATTTTGGGTTCAGGAGAGAAGATATGTCACAGAGCAAAGTAATTTGCAAGACTTGTGAAATGATTATTTCAACAAAACAGAGCAATTCTACAAATCTGTTCCAACACTTAAAACAGCGTCATAAAAAAAACTGCATGATCAATGCAAGTCCAACTAAACAAACAAAATCACACATCAAAGCCAGCCCAAACAAACTGAACAAGTATCCATTGTTCAAGCATTTGAAAGCGCCATGCCTTATGAAAAAGAGTCAAAACGGCACAAAGAAATTACAGACGCAATCACCTCTCATATATTCAAAGATATGATGTCTGCGCACATTGTCAGTAAAGACGGCTTCCGAAATCTAATACAAACACTTGACAAAAGATACCAGCTGCCATCTTGCACTCATTTCACACGATTTGCTATTCCCGAAATGTATGAGAAATGCTCGTTGAACATGAGCTCAAGCAGGTTTATTGAATACTTCGCCACGACCATATGTGGTCCAGCAAAACAATGGAGCCGTACATGAGTTTAACGGTCCACTATATTAATGGCAACTCTGAAATGAAAAGTCAGCATTCTTCCTAAAAAAATCACACTGTAGAAAATATATATAAACGTTTAAAAGAAGCTTAAGCATCATAGGGACTTTGTGAAGAGCAACAAGTGTCTATCTCCACATTTATTTTATGTTGTCTGTTTTAAAGACAATTTTACTACAGTTTTGTTTATTAAACCTAATACTATGTAATTTCATTGTGAAATGTTTTATTATGCACTTCTTGTGCATTGTAAACATTTAGAATGTATGTATGTATGTAGCTTGTTTGAAAAAGAAAGAAACTCGCAAATAAAATAAAATCACAAATAAAATCACAATTGCAATATTTGTTCATAAAATCGCAATATGATTATTTTGTCTATATTGCACAGCCCTAATCTGGATGATATAATCATATACAGTAATGATTGGTAGCAGCACATGCAACATGTGTGGGCGTTGTTAGTGGCTCTGAGGTGGGCTGGGCGGGTTGGGAGGAAGTGCGCGATTGGCCATGTGGAGGTGAGGTATCTGGGCTTCCACTTGGGTCATGGACCAAAAAGGACGTAAGACAGTTTTTGGGTCTGGCGGGATATTACAGACGGTTTATACCAAATTATTTGGACCTTGTCAGCTCCCCTGACTGATCTTACTAAAAAGGGGGAACCAGATACCGTCCAATGGTCGGAGCAGTGCCAACAAGCCTTCACCGAGGTTAAGGCTGCACTTTGCGGGGGGCTGCTATTACACGCTCCTAACTTTGCTCTCCCCTTTCTTTTACAAACAGATGCGTCTGAATGGGGTCTGGGGGCGGGTCTTTCCCTGGACATTGAGGGTGAGGAGTGCCAGGTGCTGTACACTAGCCGGAAACTGTCCAACCGGGAGGCTGAGTACAGCACCATAGAGAGGGAATGTTTGGCGATACGGTGGGCTTTCCTCACCCTCCGCTATTATCTCCTGAGCCGAGAATTTGTCCTCTGTTCCGACCATGCTCCCCTTCAGTGGCTCCACCGCATGAAGGATACCAACGCGCGGATCACCCGTTGGCATCTCACATTACAGCCATTTAAATTTAAGGTGGTCCACAGGCCAGGCGCGCAAATGGTCATGGCAGACCTCCTCTCCCAGGCGGGAGGGGGAGCAAGAGCTGCAGGCCGGATGACTGCCCGGCCTGAGACTGGCGGTGGGGGTATGTGGTGGGGAGAGCGTGGCCGAACAAGAAAGGGGGGAGAGCGAGTGGAGACACTGGCAGCTGGTCAGTAGCCCAATCAGAAATAATTAATAATACCTGTTTTCTCTAGTGATTGAGCCAGAGAGACACCTTCTTTAGGGAGCGAGAGAGACCAGTCGAGAGAGAGAGCTGAGAGACTACACCACCTTTGAGCCTTGTGCTTGACTTCTTCTTCCCACAACAAAGAACCTTTCTACACCAAGCTACGTGGGGTTGTACAGAAAATCTGGACCAAAACCCTAAATGACAGCTCCGAGCATGGTGGGATTGTACTAAACAAAAATCTGAACTGGAGACCCTGAGTGACAAACCTGAGCATGGTGGGGTTGTACAGGCAAAAAAATTGGACCAGAGACCCTGAGTGACAGACCCGAGCATAGTGGGGTTGTACAGGCAAAAAAATCTGGACCAGAGACCCTGAATGACAGACTCGAGCATAGTGGGGTAGTACAGGGAAAAAATCTGGACTGGAGACCCTGAATGACAGACCCTAGCATAGTGGGGTAGTACAGGAAAAAAACTGACATGGAGAGCCTCAGTGACAAACCTGAGCATAGTGGGCTGGACGGGCAAAAAATCTGGACTGGAAAATCTG
Organism: Danio aesculapii; assembly: GCF_903798145.1. Lineage (NCBI taxonomy): Eukaryota > Metazoa > Chordata > Actinopteri > Cypriniformes > Danionidae > Danio > Danio aesculapii. The sequence continues at coordinate 52,480,479 of NC_079442.1, forward strand.
GACTTTTTACTGTAAAAGCCAGACAGAAGGTTTAGGCAAAAATAAAATAAATAAATCACGTGTTTAGTGTGTGTTTTTATTGACTAAAAAAAAAAAAAAAAAAAAATGTATATATATATATATATATATATATATATATATATATATATATATATATATATATACATATATATATATATATATATATATATGTACATTCAGAAACATAGCACATACATAAAAGAACAATTTGTGAGAAGTGAAATAGGGTTTTTTCAGAGTTGTATATGCTATTGACATTGAGCTGTTAGATCCTCTTTAGATCGGAAATCCCACATTGTTAATGACTTTAATATGGTGTTTATGTTATCGTGTCTATTTTTCTAGAATATGTTTATATTGATTATTTTATAAATATATTTTTTTTCTCTCTCTTCTTTATTATATGTATATTTGATACGGTATTTATGTTACGGAAGTTTTCAGTGTAAAAGCGGAAGTCTTTTATTTTGAATTGATTACCATTACGGATAAAAACGGATACACAGAAAGATCGCACATGATAACAGCGTCCCAGCTGTGCGGTCTGCTACGGTCTAAAGGTTTAGCTTCTGGTTTGATTGGAGAACAAGGTACTGACACTTCATGTGTAATATGTTTGTTTGTATTGAGTTTGTGTATTGAATTTAAGTGATGTCTGTTTATTTGTATACGGCTTTCATGTTAGCTTTTTGGTTTCATTTTCTTTTTGTGTACAAAGCTCTTACGGTGTTCGGTGTTTGGTGTAAGATGTACGGTGTTCGGTGTTGCTGTTCAATGACGGCGTCGGTGAAGTGAATGCTGCACTGAAAATAAATCATGGGAAAACACCAGTGAAAGAGTCAATCCTTTATTGAACCAGGGTGCTACACCCATCTATAGGCAGCTGATCTCACTGTGCTACACATAGTAAAGCGTATGAACAGGAGTTGGTGGTAAATGTTAGCGTTTTCTTCTCATTTTGTGTTATTGACCAAGGTTTTACTGGGAAATGTTGTTGTTTTTCATTTTCAACATTTAAGAAAGAATGTGCACTTGACTAAACATAAGGGTGAGTAAATTACAAAATTGTAATGACTAAAACTAAACTGTAATGTTTGCTTGCGTGTGTTTGTTTTGTTTTCTTGTCGAGTTTCTAGAGACTCTGATTTTATTGTATTTTAATTCCTGCAAAGTTTGAAGAAAACTGATGGACAAAAAAATCCAAATTGAAGTGGCTCACGTTTTCTTTTCTACTTTCGCATGTTAGTTTCAGAGACATCAGCGGCAGTCGTGGGTTTGTTCACTCATTTCTCAATGTCGCATTGAATTAGGTGGGTTTGGAGTTGTTCTTTTATCCGTTCTTTTCATTTATTTTTTATTTTGCTACTACAGTGTTTTCCTGGAGTTGGGGGTCGTATGCGAGTGCATGGGGGCTGGGTTTTTCCCCACAAAACCCAGAGAGGCTTGGCCCCAAGGAGCGTTGTGGGACCATCCTCTGGTAGGCCCACCACCTGCATTGTGGAATGTGTGGTGGTTGAAGATTAGAACCACGACAACTCGATCGACATGGAATGTCACCTCAATGGGAGGGAAGGAGCCCGAGCTTGTGCAGGAGGTGGAATGGTACCGACTAGAGATAGTTGGGCTCACCTCTACGCACAGCTGAGGCTCTGGAACTCAACTTCTTGAGAAGGGATGGACTTTATTCTACTCAGGAGTTGCTCATGGTAAGAGGTGGCGGGTGTGTATGGGCTTGCTTAAAGCTCTCCAACTTAGCCGCCATGTGTTGGAGTTTTCCTCTGTGAATGAGAGGGTCGCATCCCTGTACCTTCGGGTCAGGGATAGGTCTCTCCCTGTGGTTTGTGCCTACGGGCCAAACATCAGTGCAGAGTACTTGGCCTTCTAGGAGTCCTTTGGAGGGGTGTGGAAAGTGCTCAGACTGAGGACTCAGTTGTTCTACTAGGGGACTTTAATGCCCACGTGGGTAATGACAGTGATACCCAGAGAGGCGTGATTGGGAGGAACAGCCTCCCTGATCTGAATCCAAGTGGGGACTGGGGATGTTGTTGGACGGTGGAAGGAATACTTTAAGGATCTCCTTAACCCCACTGACATGTCTTTCATTGGGAAAGCAGAGACTGGGGATGCAGGGGTGGACTCACCCATCACCCAAGCTGAGGTCACTGAGGTAGTTTGCAAGCTCCGCAGTGGCAAAGCAGCAGCGGTGGATGAGATTCACCCTGTATATCTTAGGTCTCTGTATGTTATGGGGCTGTCTTGGCTGACACAACTCTACATTATCACATGGAGGTCAGGGACAGTACCTCTGGACTGGGCAACTGGGGTGGTGGTTGCCATTTTTAAGAAGGGGGACCAGAGGGTGTGCTCCAACTATAGGGGTATCACACTCCTCAGCCTTCCTGGGAAAGTCTATGCCAGAGTACTGGAGAGGAGGATCCGACCGATGGTTGAACCTAGGATTCAGGAGGAACAAAGCGGTTTTTGTCTAGGCCATGATACACTGGACCAGCTCTATACCCTCACCAGGGTGCTCGAGGGTTCATGGGAGTATGCCCAACCAGTCCACATGTGTTTTGTGGACTTTGAGAAGGCATTCAACCATGTCCCTTATGGCGTCATGTTGAAGATGCTCTAGGAGTATGGGGGCAGAGGTGCTTTGTTAAGGGCTGTCTCGTACCTGTATAAACAGAGTAGAAGTTTGGTTCGCATTGCCGGTAATAAGTCAAACTTGTTTCCAGTGCATATTGGACTCTGGCAGGGCTGCCCTTTGTCACCAATTCTGTTAATAATTTTTATGTACAGAATTTCAAGGTGCAGCCTTGGGCTGGATGGGGTGTGGTTTGGGGAACACAGGATCTCATCTCTGTTATTCGCAGACGATATTGTACTGCTGGCTTCATCGAACAAGGACCTTGCTGCACTGGGGCGGTTTGCTGCCAAGTGTGACGTGGCTGGGATGAGAATCAGCACCTCCAAGTCTGAGGCCATGGTGCTCCACCGGAAAAGGTGGTTTGCCATCTCCAGGTTGGAGGAAAGTCCTTACCCCAGATGGAGGAGTTCAAGTACCTTGTGGTTTTGTTTACGAGTGAGGGAAGGATGGAACATGAGATTGACAGGCGGATAGGTGCAGCGGCAGCAGTAATGTGGTTGATGTACCGGTCTGTTGTGGTAAAGAAGGAGCTGAGCCGAAAGGCAAAGCTCTCGATTTACCAGTCACTCTACGTTCCTACTCTCACCTATGGTCATGAGCTTAGGACAAGATCACAGATACAAGCGGCCAAAATGAGTTTCCTTCGTATGGTGGCAGGGCGCCCCCTTATTGGTAGGGTGAGGAGCTTTGTCATCCGTGAGGAGCTCGGAGTAGAGCCGCTGCTCCTCCACACCGAGAGAAGTCAGTTGAGGTGGCTTGGGCATCTGTTTCTGATGCCTCCTGGACGCCTACCTGGAGAGGTGTTCCAGGCATTTCCCACCGGGAGGAGACCTCGGGGAAGACCCAGGACATGCTGGAGGGACTATGTCACTCGGCTGGCCTGGGAATGCCTGGAAGAGCTGGAGGAAGTGTCTGGGGAGAGGGAAGTCTGGGGTTCCCTCCTAAGACTGCTGCCCCTGCGACCCGGACCCGTAAAAGCGGTTAAAAATGAATGAATTAATGGGTGTTTTTCTTTTCATTTTACAACTAGGATTCACAGTATTTCAACAATAAAAAAAAACTGGTTAAAAGGGTGTACAGTATGTTTTTCTTTAGTCATTTTATTCAGTGGCATATTTTAACATTTTTTATGTCTTCTGTTGTGTTCAACAAATGAAAGAAATTCAAACCGGTTTGGGACAAGTGAAGGTTGAGTAAATAATGACAGAATGTATCTGAATGCTCTTGTGCATTTAAACGTGTAAAGACTGGCAGGTGTTTCTGTTCCAGAACAAAGTACAAACCAATCCCAGATACACCTGTCAGAATTATGTCAACTTCCTTTAACACTTTATACAATGTAGATTGTGCCAAAGCAGCAAAACGACGTAACAATGATTAACAGTATTCTATTAACTCTACACAACATCTAAAGTCTGAGAATGACACAAGTTTGTCTGATTGTGTTTCAGTGACGTGGAACTTTCCAAAAGCTTCTGTAATGGAAAACCATTGTGACAGTAACTACACCCTGTAAGTGGAACTAATCAGTATTATTTACTGTGATATAGTTATCCAGTCTGATAGGTGTATTTTTTGTTTTCCAGCTTACATAGAGGAGCTTCTTACACATGAACAACAGGTCTGTTCTGAATATAAAACATCTCCATTATAAACCAGTCCCTCTCTATCCAGTGTTTAACACAAGCACTTTTACACAAAACCTACTTTTACCCACTGGTGTTCAAGCTCTATGACCACCTCCTGGTCTAAAAGTGTGTTGTAAACTAAAGACAGTTAAAAACTGATCCAGGCAAAAATTCTGTGTGGGTAAGATGAGTAAGCCTGCCAGACGGTTCGAATGTTATCAGTCGATTGAATGGGCATTATCAGTGGCTATCAGCTGATAGATATGGGCCAGTAAGGGCCTTCTGCACCTACTGGTAGGCTCAGAAGATTGTTATCATCCATCCACATGGTTAATCAGTTATAAATCAGATATGTCTGTGACCGAAAGTTAAAAATAATTATTTATATTGTTTATTCAATTTGGGCAGCATGGTGGTGCAGTGGGTAGCACAATCACCTCACAGCAAGAAGGTCGCTGGTTCAAGCCTCGGCTGGTTCAATTGGTGGTTCTGTGTGGAGTTTGCATGTTCTCCCCGTGTTGGCATGAGTTTCCTCCGGGTGCTCCAGTTTCCCCCACAAGTCCAAACACATGCGCTATAGGGGAATTGGGTAGGCTAAATTGTCCTTAGTGTATGTGTGTGAATGAGTGTGTATGGATGTTTCTCAGTGATGGGTTGCAGCTGAAGGGGCATCCGCTGTGTAAAACATATGCTGGATAAGTTGGCGGCTCATTCCGCTGTGTCGACCCCAGGTTATTAAAGGGACTAAGCCGAAGAGAAAATGAATGAATTTATTCAATTTCCCATTAATTGTATTTTATTAACGTTTACCCCATACCCCGACCCTAAACCTGTCACAGTAGTGTAAAAACAGATCTGGATCTGGTGTCTTTTCTATTAGTATAGCTGATTAACCATTGGATGGTTGATAACAGTCTTCTGAGCCTAACAGTATGAGTTTGACTATGAAATTTATGAATATTCATATAGTCTATGCTCCGCCCATGTGTCAACTTATAAATAACAGAACACCGGACATTCCAGCATCAGAATATCTACAAAAGACATCGAAGAAGAAGCTCAGAGCTGTATGTTAAATTATCTACAGCTGTTCAGCATGATTCCTCCTCAAAGCGAATCCACAGAGGTAAATATGCCACTTTTCAATGATGCACCTTTACCAGACATCAAATTATACTTGTTGACTTTGACAAGGGATGTTTGTTCATATATGAGGTGGCATTTCCTCTGTGTTTTAAGGAGCGTTTGCTTATGCATTTGGTCTTTGTACAAGATGTGGTTGACCAGATTCAGCCTGATACAACTTGGCTCAGTTGTGATCGATATGGTTTCATTGATTGCAGTGTACAGACAACATTGCTGCTCAGAAAATCAGTGTATCCTCTTTACATTCATATTATGGCTGTGTAAGGCTGGTTTCACCATTGTTACCTTAGCTGAAGAGGGCACAGTTTTTAGTTTAGAAAGTCTCACTACAGCTGTGCTGCTGACATCAGCCATAATTGACATGATTTCAGATATCAGAAGAGTCTGTACAATAAAAGCTAACAATATCATGACCGACATACAAGGACCAGTTCACCACTGCCAAACTGTGGCATGTACAATAGAGGAAGATGCGGAAGCCAGTGGCTAAAACAGAAATCGATACCCTGAGAGGAGTCTGGCTGTGCAGTGCAATCTTGGCTGCATCCAATACTTTTTCTTGGTGTGACCTAACCCCACCCCTAATCCTATCACTCACATTGACGTCAGTAGCTCCATTGAATGCATTGTGTCTGACTTTGCTTCATAAAGGCTGTATCCACATAATAATAGGCACACCGTAGGAAAATCCAACTCAACACCACTGCATAATAAATTCAGCAGACCCATGAACCTGGTTTACACCCAATTTGTGAGCCCGAAGAAGTGCCATGACTTAAGGATGTGAAATTTGGATACCAGTCCAACTTATTTGCTATTAGGCCATGGCTTGCTTGCTTATTCCAAATTGTTTTAATAAAAAACTTTTACTTATATTCTTTGTTGGGTTTTTATTTACTCAAATTATTGTGACACCAAAAAAAAAATGATAAAAGTAACCCTATATTAACTCTCAATTCCTTGTACAGGCAAGCAATATATTCTATTTCACCAGTTTAGTATTGTAATTTCTAACTGTGCTATAAAAGGCTATAATGTTTTCTCTCTGGTGAATGTTGTATAGTAGTGATGCTGTGTGCATATGTAATAAAAAGTCGTGGTGACAAAGAGGGTCAGATCCAAATGCAGCTTATTAAAGTTTAATCAGGCTGGTGACGTTTAAAACAAACTGGAGCATATGAGTAATAAAAAATTGTGGTCAGAATAACAGGCTGAATGGTGGGGACAGGAGGCAAAAACATCAGGCACAATAAACAAAACTAGGGTCAAAAACACGGAAAGGTAAGATGAGGAAAATGCGTCGTAATGCTAACAAAACAAAACAAGACTCAGTGTAGGGAATTTAAAGATTTGCAGGGAGGAACAGGCTTTCAGTGCTGTCAATAAACAAAATAAAAAACACATTTAGGGCTTCTCTGCAGTATATATCAATGTCAAATAGATGTTCAATATTCTCACATCGTCTGTTCTTTTGTTTTTATATCAAATTCTTTAACGAGTGCCGAAGATGACTGAGGATGCTGAGGTGGCGCTCTGCTATCCAGCTGCTTACGGTCTGTATTATCTCTCTCTTTATTCATCTGTATGCCGTATGATCATTACTTAATTTTCTGAACATTTTATAAAAGCAGTTTTGTTGTTTGTGCCTTACAGTTGTCTGTGACTGGCTGACGTCAACAGAGACCTAGACTACGCATCTAAAACTAAACTAATACTAAGAATTAATCAAAACATACCGGCGAGTGCTTTAACCTACAGCATAAAGAAGAAATGCCTGTTCGCTTCTGTTCATATAAAGGTAAGCTTGTGTCATCTTCTGTTTTCGTTTAATATTTGCTGCCCTTACATGAATAATTAGCATATTATAACTGTGCAACAGCTAATCTCACACTATTATGTTGCACAACAGCTTAACTGGAATCAGAAGACCAGGGAAATTTGGAGACAGTCAATGCTTCAGTTCAGCCTAATCAGTAAGAGCTTTAAAATTAATTAAATTATGTGCTATTGTTTGCTTGAAATTATGCAAGACAACTATGCAAAACGGGAACATGATTACTTGTTAAATTACGTAAATGCTGTTTTTGTTGGATATTATGAAAGAAGAATTTGAGCAGCCCCACATGGAAAGAACCTACAGTTGAAGTCAGAATTATTAGCCCCCCTGTTTATTTTTTCCTCAATTTCTGTTTAACGGAGAGCAGATTTCTTCAACACATTTCTAATCATAATAGTTTTAATAACTCATCTCTAATAACTGATTTATTTTCTCTTTGCCATGATGACAGTAAATAATATTAGACTAGATATTCTTCAAGACACTTCTATACAGCTTAAAGTGACATTTAAAGGCTTAACTAGGTTAATTAGGGTAACTAGGCAGGTTAGGGTATATAGGCAAGTTATTATATAATGATGGTTTGTTCTTCAGACAGTTGAATAAAAAATAGCATAAAGAGGCTAATAATTTTGACCTTTAAATGTTTTATTTTTTTTAATTAAAACTGATTTTATTCTAGCCGAAATAAAACAAATAAGACTTTCTCCAGTAGAAAAAATATTATCAGACATACTGTGAAAAATTCCTGAATCTGTTAAACATCATTTGGGAAATATTTTTAAAAAGAAATTTAAAGGGGGGCTAATAATTCTGACTATAACTGTATATGAGGATATATGCGCATATATGAAACCTATATGCAGTATATTTGCACATATATGATAATATATACACTGCATATATGCGTATATAAGCCACATATAGGCAAAATTGAGGTGCATACATTTGCATATACAGGTCATATAGGTCTCCTGTATTGCTTCTTTATATCCACTTATAAGCCCTATATGTACATACAAGATATGTCTCCTTCTGTATATAGCTCATATCTCACTTTGGCAACTGTCATATATGATGCCTAGCTCATATTTTCTATTATCAAGGCAATAACTAAGATCTAAAAAAAATGCATAAAATATATGTATGTGCGAACATTTCAAATTGGTATCACATGTAATTGGCATGTTGTGGAATTTAAATATTGCAAATAAGTGAGAGCCCACGCGGAAAGAACCTATATAAACATCTATGTTTTAATATAGGCTTTGATAAAGGTTTTTAATATATGTGACGTATATGAAATTGGCCGTTTTCCTATATTATATGTACACACAGCTGAATTCAGAATTATTAGCCCTCTTTGAATTTATTTCTTTTTTAAATATTTCCCAAATGATGTTTAACAGATTCAGGAAATTTTCACAGTATGTCTGATAATATTTTTTCTTCTGGAGAAAGTCTTATTTGTTTTATTTCGGCTAGAATAAAAGCAGTTTTAATTTTTTTTAAACCCTTTTAAGGTCAATATTATTAGCCCCTTTAAGCTATTGTTTTCTAGTCTACAGAACAAACCATCGTTATACAATAACTTGCCTAATTACCCTAACCTGCCTAGTTAAATGTCACTTTCAGCTGTATAGAAGTGTCTTGAAGAATATCTAGTCTAATATTATTTACTGTCATCATGGCAAAGATAAAATAAATCAGTTATTAGAGATGAGTTATTAAACTATTATGATTAGAAATGTGTTGAAAACATCTGCTCTCCGTTAAACAGAAATTGGGGAAAAAAATAAACAGGGGGGCTAATAATTATTACTTTAACAGTATATGTGTTAGGGGCTCCCGTGTGGGAGGCCATATAGGCTTCCTCTTTCTGTGTTTTAATAGCTTGATTTGCAGTAATATAGTTTTTGTTTGCATTTCATATGTTACTTTTGGTTTCTGCAGGGCTCTCGGGTCCGTGCCGAACAGGAAAAAGCAAGGGATTATCGTAAAAGACGGAGAAAAAGAGAGGGATCAAATAGAAAAGGACTTGCAAAGGAAAAGCAGTGTTTCTGATCAAGATCAAATCTCAGAAATGTTCTTAGTGAAATTATACTACCTCCAATACACATGAGCTGCTATTAATTATATAAAAAACACTGCATTTAAGCATTAATGAAGACACGATGTTCATACTGTTTGGCTAGAGGAGAACTGGTCCCCTGACTGAGTCTGGTTTCTCCCAAGGTTTTTTCTCCACTGTTTTTATCTGGTGGAGTTTGGGTTCCTTGCCACTGTCGCCTTCTGGCTTGCTCAGTTGGGGTTTAATATTCAGTATGATCAGGGTTTGAAATGAACTTGTCTCTCACTGGCCAATTTGGCTATTAATAGAACTTCTAATAGCCAAAACAAATGATCTAAAAAAAGATCTGACATGACCAGGCTACCAAAGTCATTGATTAAAATATGAATGATTATTTCTGAATCGCCCTCAGTTTTGCAACAATCATTGCAGATACAAAATTGTCTATCATTTCTCTTTAAATTTTTACAGCATTTCCTTGTAAATTGCAAATATAGCTCACTTCATAATTATCAATGGTAAACATGCTGAAAATAAGTGGAGAGGCTGTTTACAAGATCACCACTGAACACAAGCATATGGTGCACAATGAAATCTAAGTTATTAGAGGTGTATTTACACATACTGTAGGTCTTAGACATGCCAGCCTTTTCTCACGAGCAATCGCAACTACTGTATTTTACATATTGTTTGAAAAGTGGCTAATTTGTACAAATTCATATGGATTATTTTTAAAATCCTACATTTTCATATGATAAAGGGGCCCCAAACCCCAACCCTCATTGTGGAGTGAGCAAATTGTACTAAAATGTACAAATTAGATTGTACAAATGAATATGAATAAGCCAATAAATTAAAAAGTTACCTATTGCTGTGAGATTGTGTTGGACATGGAGCATTTACAAGGACAGGCTAAAAAAAACAGCTTTCTTAATTGAATCCTGGGGCTTCTGTTTTGTCGATTTGTCCTTGTCAGATTGTCTTCCCATTCAGAATTATGTAGCACGTCTTGACCAAATCCGATTGTGCTACCATTGTAAATTGTGATCTGCAGCAGTGTGATATAAGACTGTAATATCACCCTAATTCCTAACCTCGACTTTAGAAGCATTCACATAGTGGGCAGCATATTCTGATGGAAAGGATAAATCGGCAGGACACTGGTGTTGTGATAATTCATGCTATCCATTGTATTGTGCTTCAAACATTATATGTATGGTTCTAATGTGGAAGGGCGCTGACAATTATTACAAACTGATCATAAATGAACATAATTATCATAACCCACTACACTGGCCCGTGTGTTGATATGTGTTACCAACCTACAGTCATCATCTGCATTTAGCGGATTGGTTGATGATTTCAAGCAATGCAAAACATTGAAATGTAAACATATTGGATATTTATATTGTAAATATAGTGAATGTATTTGATATTTAATTCATAAAAATATTCATCTTTATTGTAAATATTGCAAATTTTACATTGTAAATATTGTACAAATATTTATTTTATTGTAAATATATTAGTAAATACATTTTCTTTTTCTTCTGTTTTGTTTCTTGCCTCCTCATAACTTGTATGCATTCAGTATGCACATGTATATAACATATTAAAGGGCACCTATGGTAAAAAATCTACTTTTCAAGCTGTTTGGACAGACATATGTGCATGTATGATGTATAGAGTGTCATATTTGGGTGATATAAGCACACCCAGTGCTTTTTTTTTCAATTTGCCAACATAAAAAACGGTGGACCAATTGGAGCGGTTTTCAAATCGACCGCTACCTGACGTAGGAGAGTGGCCCCCCCGCCCACCAATATTGATTGACAGGCGCGTCATCATATCCTCAGTTTGTTGATTCACGTCCGCCATTTTCAGCGTGAGTCGAAGCGATATCACTAAAGGAACACGCTAGCTCTATTTTTAGATGCAAGGCTCATTGGGCTCAACACAAGATCAATATTCTCCACATTATCGCTCTAATCAGAATTATTGGTTGTATCTTTAGGTAGGTTTGCAAACATGTGTACTTCTCATTGAGTCTACCTTATACTTCAGCCGTTTGCATTTCTCGCGATCCCAGAAGCTCCCTGTGATCTTAACTAGCATGCGTTTTAGAATTCTAAACATAGGTTTCTATCAGGGTACACTCAAGTCGATGGCTGGGCGCCGTGGACCGCTGCAGAAACCTATGTTTAGAATTCAAAAATGCGTGGCGCGACGATTCGGGACACTTCATGTTTCTGCCGCGCTACAGAGAGTGTCTGGTGTGCCGTGTCACGGCTTCGAGCGGTGCATCCGGTGCCTCAGTCAAAGTTAATTCAGTGTGCGTGGTTATTAGTTTCTGTGTACAAGCTCGGCACTTGAAACTAGCACACAGTTGGCTGTAAAACTGTACAAAGACACAAATGATTTTGTACTCTCTGCTTGGTCTGTGTCAGAGTCCTACATGTACGACTGATTGCTGAACCTCTCACTCCTGCTCCTTCTCTCATTCTTCCTGTCAGACTCTGTTGCAAACGCAGAGCGGGTGAGCTCATGGCCCCGCCCCCTTGTTACGTTGGCGGGAAGCCGAAACTAATTTACATGTGAAGCAACACACCCTAAATCAGCGAGCTGTGGACACGCCCCCAACATGACACTTTTAACACATTATAATAAAATAATCTGAATTGTGTTTTAAACTGAACCTGAACTGGCACACTCAGAACAACCAGAATATTAATATTAAATCAGAAAAAAGAGGTCAACTATGTGCCCATTAAATTGGATCATTACAGTAAAGTCAGTCCACTTTGCCAATGGACCCTTTTCACATATTCAGGTTTCTCCACAGCAGAAGTTGTCATAGTTGGGAAAATCAGAGCCCAACGGAAGAGTACAACAAATTATTTTTTACAATCCTATTTGCTGAAATAATAAAAGAAAAACTCCACGATGGTGTTATCAAGACTTTCAGAAAGAGGAAAAGAATATTGTGAGACTGATAACGACAGCCAGAAGAGAGAATATTGCAAAATTTACTGTCCTGGCTATACACTCTGTATTCCAGTAATCCTTTTTTTTTGTAATTTGATGCAAAGATGATATAATACATACATAAATACATATATATGTAAATTACTTTTTTATATAAATAACTTTAAAGGATTTAGGATGCTGATGACCATTAAATGTGGCATAACACATCTTCCACTTCTAAGTTTCGTATTGAATTTAAAATATTGCTTCTTACCTATAAAGCTTTAAATAATCTAGCTCCTGTTTATCTAACCAATCTTCTGTCTCGCTACAATCCAAACCGCTCTTTAAGATCTCAAAACTCAGGGCTTCTGGCAGTACCTAGAATAGCAAAGTCGAGTAAAGGAGGTCGAGCCTTCTCATTTATAGCTCCTAAACTCTGGAATAGCCTTCCTAATAACGTCCGAGGCTCAGACACACTCTCCCAATTCAAAACTAGATTAAAGACCTATCTGTTCAGTAAAGCATACACTCAGTGCCCCACTTAGCGGGCTTCCACACAGGTTTCTCCAAGACCAACGACGAGATAATCCCAAAGTTTCCATATCCTGGATCAGGCCGTATCCTGAGCAGCTACTGTGGTGGTCATGGAGGAGTGGAGAGCATGAGACTGATTCCTGTGACGCTCCAGAGACAGACGAGTCTTTGCTGAGGCCAGCTTCCAGCCTCCGCCACTGAGACTGCAGCTCTGCACAAGACGTTTGGCCAGCGGAGAAATTAAAATGGTCGTGCCCAACTGAGTCTGGTTTCTCTCAAGGTTTTTTTTCTTCACTTCCGCCATTAGTGAAGTTTTTTTTCCCTCTCCGCTGTTGCCACTGGCTTGTATGGTTCGGGATCTGTAGAGCTGTGCATCGTTGGATTTGCTCTTCAGTATTTGGACTCTCAGTAGTGATTATTAAACCACACTGAACTGAGCTCAACTGAACTTAAACACTACAAACTGAACTACACTGTTCCTATTTACTATGACCCTTTATGTGAAGCTGTTTTGACACAATCTACATTGTATAAGCGCTATACAAATAAAGGTGAATTGAATTGAAAATCCATGTGTGCTTTCTTTAAAAAGTAAAAAAAAACGTAGAAGTTTACAAAAATAGAAGTTTATTTTAAAATTCCATTGTGGACATTTTGATACGGAACAAAAAGTCAATCCTGCAAACTTCAGCCGAAAAACTGTAATGGTTATTGGCTGTGTGACAGGAAGGAGATCAGAAGCCATTGTTTGATGATAATGCTGAGATGACCCCAAGTTTGACTTTTTTCCCCAATGGTATTTAATAGACTCTCTCATCTTCTGCCAGTAAGACAATCTCTGCCCCAATGTAAATTATATGTGTGTATGTCTGTAGTGTTGGCCATCCATATGATTAAATGTGTAGGAATGGGGTATACAGTATGCACAGACTTTTATTTGTTAGTGCTTCCAGTGAACTGTCCTTCCATTACAAAATCACAAGGTTTAAGATCTGAATTCTTAAAAAAATCTGTGGTTTTCACTGTCTGATTTATATACGAAATAAAGTGGATCTCAGACTAGTCATGAAGCACTGCATAAAATTTCATTGTTTTTGAGCATGTCTTTAAAATATGGAAATGTATTTTACCACAGTACTTTCAATGGAGTTTCTGTGTTACGGCAATTGCGTTTACGCTTGAACAACTAAATAAATGCTTAAGTCTATTTAACTGGTTGTATTTTAGTTACATACCACATCGATGCTGTAAAAGGAACCTTAGGAAATTGAAAATAGTCACATTAACCTTTCACCGCAAGTTTATCATTGGCTGCAAACACTAGATGTGCATATAGTCCATTGTGAATTGATAAATCAGTCAAGATGTTTAACAGTGTGGAGCTGTACCCAAATACTCATAGCTTTAAAGGGACAGTTTGTCAAAAAATGACAATTCTGTCATCATTTACTCGTCTTTCAATAATCTTTCTTCTTTTGAGCACAGAGGAAGATATTTTGAAGAAGGATGGAAGCCTGTAACTCAGGGGTCACCAATCTCGGTCCTGGAGGGCCGGTGTCCCTGCAGGGTTTAGCTCCAGCTTGCCTCAACACACCTGCCTGGATGTTTCAAGTATACCTAGTAAGACCTTGATTAGCTTGTTCAGGTGTGTTTGATTAGGGTTGGAGCTAAAATCTGCAGGACACCGGCCCTCCAGGAACAAGTTTGGTGACCCCTGCTGTAACTATTGACTTCCTTTCCCTATTTGTTTTTTCTACTATGTAAGCCAATGGTTATAGATGTTCATCTGTCCTCATAATATGCTCTTTTTTTGTTCAAAATAAACTCAGAAAGGTTTAAAACCACTTGAAGGTGAGTAAATAGTGAATAAATTGTCCATTTTGGGTGAACCATCCCTTTAAATGTCATCCAATAGATTTGTCAAAAGGACAAGTCTTTCAAGCGGTTCTAAAGCAACACCAGATCTGCCTCTTTGTGGAAGTGATGCGGTTTCAATGACATGGCACTTTATCTTTGTGGGAAACTATAGTAGCTTCTAAGAAAGACGGTTGATGATAAATCACGTGACACGATGACTCAAAGAGCAGCCTGATTTGCCTTCCTCTTGAGAATTAAACATATATTGTCACTGTCGTGTTTTCTGGTTAGTAGTTTGAAAGCCATTAGGAATCATGGGTTTATAATCCTTTGTGATTTACACCCTAAAATTCTGGTTATTCCTCAAGTACATCTGTTGGGCAGATTTAGCATTTTGTGCTCTGTGAGATATTTTATTTGATACAGTGACCTCTTGTGGCTGGATTAGAGCCAAATTCAAAATTGGTCATTTTTTTCCATGCAGTTTTAAGTATTGGTATTACTACAGATAAAGTCAGAATTATTCGCCCTCCTGTGAATTTCTTTTTCAGATATTTTCCAAATGATGTTGAACAGATTCAGGAAATTTTCACAGTATTTCCTATAATATTTTTTCTTCTGGATAAAGTCTTATTTGTTTTAATTCGGCTAGAATAAAAGCTGTTTTTAGTTGTTTTAACCCCATTTTAAGGTCAATATTATTAGCCCCCTTAAGCAATATTAGTTTTGGACTGTCTCCAGATCAAACCACAGTTATACAATGACTTGCCTAATTACCCTAACTTTACCCTAATTACCCTAGTTAAGCCTTTAAATGTCACTTTAAGCTGAATACTAGTGTCTTGAAGAATATCTAGTCTAATATTATTTACTGTCATCATGACAAAGATAAAATAAATCAGTTATTAGAGATGAGTTATTAAAACTATTATGATTAGAAATGTGCTGAAAAAATCTCTCAATGTTCAGGCTGAATACTTTGACTACTTTAACTATTTGTTAAATGATCTACTAACAAAGCTTTAGATGCGAATGACGAGAGATGCAGGATAGTGATTCTCTGTCAGTGAGTAAAGAAGAAGAGGAGGAAGAGGAGAGATGAAGAGGACTGAAGCTGATTCTGCTGCAGATCTGGAGGACAAAACAGCTAAAACTGAAGATCCGTCAGCCGGAGGATCAGCCAACATCCCTGTGAGTCACATTTCATTATTTTCTAAAGATGTGCTCTTCAAAAATGCATAATATATATAATACATTTGAAGGAAAAAAGTAGTAACCCAAATCTAAGTCGTCAATATTTAGTGTATTAAGTATTGTCTGTAATAAATATACTTTATTTTGCAAACTTTATTTTAATGTAGTTATTTTACTAATGTAATTCATTGTTGTTCTGTAAGGTATGTGAAAAAGCTAAAGCTTCAGCTTATAACTTTTTTTTGAGGGCAGGTTTTATGAACAATGTATAACAATATATATTGACAATATATTAAAGAAAAAATATTTTAAAAGAAGAACTCCTAATAATTGTGCTGGTAATGTTGAAAATGATGTTTGTATGCATTTTTCTTAATTTTTCTCAAACTTTCCCAAGGATATTTTTTATATGGCTCAATTTGGAGGATTTGCGTACATTTTGATTATTTCCTTTGTCAAAATATGTACATAAAGAGCATATTGTTGGTTAAAAAACTAAGTTCAGTTCAGTTGAGCTCAGTTCAGTGTGGTTAATAATCACTACTGAGAGTCCAAACACTGAAGAGCAAATCCAACGATGCGCAGCAACAGCGGAGAGGGAAAAAAAACTTCACTAAATGGTGAAAGAGAAGAAAAAAAACTTGAGAGAAACCAGGCTCAGTTGGGCACGATCATTTTAATTTCTCCGCTGGCCAAACGTCTTGTGCAGAGCTGCAGTTTCAGTGGCGGAGGCTGGAAGCTGGCCTCAGCGAAGACTCGTCTGTCTCTGGAGCGTCACAGGAATCAGTCTCATGTTCTCCACTCCTCCATGACCATCACAGTAGCTGCTCAGGATACGGCCTGGTCCAGGATATGGAAACCTTGGGATCATATCGTTGTTGGTCTTGGATCGAATCAGTAACTCTGCATAGTCTGAGACCCTCGGGAAGAGTATCCCCAGGTGGAAATGGAGAATAAAGAAAATAATTAGCGTAGCTGCTGTTCATAGTGTATATAAACAAGATGCAGAACCTGTGTGGAAGCCCGCTAAGTGGGGCACTAAGTGTATGCTTTACTAAACAGATAGGTCTTTAATCTAGTTTTGAATTGGGAGAGTGTGTCTGAGCCTCGAGCGTTATCAGGAAGGCTATTCCAGAGTTTAGGAGCCATAAATGAGAAGGCTCGACCTCCTTTACTCGACTTTGCTATTCTAGGTACTACCAGAAGCCCTGAGTTTTGAGATCTTAAAGAGCGAATTGGATTGTAGCGAGACAGAAAGTTGCTTAGATAAACAGGAGCTCGATTATTTAAAGCTTTATATGTAAGAAGCAATATTTTAAATTCAATACGAAACTTAACAGGCGGCCAGTGTAAGGAGGATAAAATTGGGGTGAGGTGATCAAATTTTCTAGACCTGGTAAGAACTCTGGCAGCTGCATTTTGTACTAATTGAAGTTTGTTAATAGAGGATGTTGGGCAGCCAGCAAACAGTGCGTTACAGTAATCCAGCCTAGAAGTCAAAAAAGCATGGACTAGCTTTTCTGCATCTGAGATGGATAGCAAACTTGGTAACTTAGCGATATTTCTCAGATGAGAGAAAGCAGTTTTTGTGACATGGGATATATGATTTTTAAAAATACCATATTAAATAACGTTTTATGAGGCAAGGGCACAAATTTGATAGAAAATGTGTCTGTTTTCGCACTTCCGGAAAGTCCACTTTTTTCTAACCACCCCGCCGCTTAATACAGCTATTTACGGGAGTTGTAGTCCATGGCGAAGTGCATTGTGGATAATGTAGTTTGACGCACATGTGGTATGTTGTGAGCTCTCGCTGTGTGCTGCGCTGTGAATGAGAGGGAGAAAGTTTCACTGGGTTTTGTTTTACGTTTACTCCAGTAATTCCACCCGGGAGCTGTTTTGCACTGTGAACTTGAAAACACTGAAAGAAGTAAAAGAAGGGCATGCATCGATCATCGTTTGTCCGTCTCATCATTTGCTTGAGCATGAAAAAACGAGCTGTTAAGCTGCGGTCACACTGGGCTTTTCCTTCCATAGACTTCCATTCATACGCACGCGAATGCGTCAGACTGGAAACGCGGAGTCATGCGTCAAGTTTCGCATGTCGCTGCGGTGCAAAGTTCAAGCTTGGTGAACTCTGACCTGCGAAATCGCATCACTTGACTGCGTGAGACCAATTGAGGATCAAAACATGATCTCTCTGAACAGAAATTTAAAACATGGAGCAATCGCTCGCTTTATTAATGTCTAATCATCTTGTTTAATCCCGCCCTTTTTCGCAGCGCCGTACGACAGAATTTCGCACACACAAAGCCCAGTGTGACCATAGCTTAAGACTGAAAGCTGACGCGAAAATGGCAAAACACACTCCTGGATTAAGCTGCGGTCACACTTGACTTTTCTTCCCATAGACTTCCATTCATACGCACGCGAATGCGTCAGACCGGAAACGCTGGATCTAATTTGGTTCTTCAAACAAGTTCGCGAATCAGATTAAAATGTCTGGGTAAACTGATCTGAGATTGCTGTGTGTGTTGTGAAGCACAGATCTATACATACAAAATCGTGAGAAATGAAATCTTACCTATGAAATGTTCTGCCTTTGTGCTTTGTTTACTTTGTTTGCTCATTACTACACCCTTAAGCTACGGTCACACCAGGCTTTGTGCTTGTGAAATTCTGTCGTGCGGCGCTGCGAAAAGGGGCGGGATTAAACAAGATGATTAGACATTAAAAAAAGCCAGCGATTGGTCCATGTTTTAAATTTCTGTCCAGAGAGGTCATGTTTTGATCCTCGATTGGTCTCACGCAGTCAAATGATGCGATTTCGCAGGTCAGAGTTCACCAAGCTTGAACTTTGCACCGCAGCAACCTGCGAAACTTAACGCATGACCCTGCGTTTCCGGTCTGACGCATTCGCGTGCGTATGAATGAAAGTCTATGGGAGGAAAAGTCAAGTGTGACCGCAGCTTACTCGGTGCTAAAGTCCAGCATTTTCAAATTGGTTTTTGCTCATGTCCTGTGAGCACTGTACAAATATGGCTGCGCTATTGATGCATGCTCAGGGCACGTATGCGATATCTAATGTACATATCTATGGATATTAGGACACTCGACTAAAGAAAACGCACAACAATACAACATCGCTGTTCAATAGACCAAGAAGATTTACAAAGAAAGAATCGCTGAGCAACTTGCTTTAAATTCTGACTGTTTGCTTAGTCCGAATCTGGTTATGTCATGTAATTTCATAAAAAAAAATAAAAACAACGAACTAAATATGTTATTATGAGATTCAAGAATTTTGGAAAAATGATTAAATAGAAATAGATAGGATATTAAATATAGTAATACCCCTCGATCCAGTTATGTGCTAACTGGGGAGCACTGTCCAAAGAAATGTTTAATGAAGAAACAAGATTTGTCCTAAAGATATTATCACTGGTTGCAAAAAAAATATGATAACAGTACATTGGATGGAAGAAAACTCTCCAAAGGTGGTTTAGTGGATTCAGAGACTTCAACAGGTCTTGACTGCATGTCTAGAAATGAAGACTGATATTTTTCTGATGAGGTGGAAAAGTATTATGACATATTTAGATACAGTTGAAGTCAGAATTATTAGCCCTCCTGTTTATTTTTTTCCCCAATTTCTGTTTAACGAAGAGCAGATTTCTTCAACACATTTCTAATCATAATAGTTTTAATAACTCATCTCTAATAACTGATTTATTTTCTCTTTGTCATGATGACAGTAAATAATATTAGACTAGATATTCTTCAAGACACTTCTATACAGCGTAAAGTGGCATTTAAAGGCTTAACTGGGTTAACTAGGCAGGTTAGACTAATTAGGCAAGTTATTGTATAATGATGGTTTGTTCTGTAGATTATCTAAAAAAAAATAGCTTAAAGGGCCTAATAATTTTGTTCTTAAAATGGGGTTTAAAAAATTCTAAACTGCTTTTATTCTAGCTAAAATAAAACAAATAAGAATAAAAAATATTATCAGACATACTGTGAAAATTTCCTTGCTCTGTTAAACATCATTTGGGAAATATTAAAAATAAATAAATAAATCTAATAATTCTGACTTCAACTGTATATATATATTTAGATTAGAACATCTTTATTCTCACCGAAGGGCAATTAGGTTTACAGTAATAGCCGACAGTTGACAGCAACAAATCACACTCAACAACATAAAATAACAGTAAACAATACAAATAATCCTGGAGAGAGAGGGAAAAAAATTTAGAGGTTACTTAACCTATCACCACTGTAATTTGAGGTAATGCAACACAATGTAACTTGATGTACAAATGTATCCCCTTAAAAGTAATTATGATGGCAATACCTTTTATTTATTTATTTATTTATTTATTTATTTATTTATTTATTTATATATTTATTTATTTATTTATATATATATTTATTTATTTATTTACATATTTATTTATTTATTTTTATTATTTTTTTAATAGATTTTTTTAAAATAATCTCATTATAATTTCATTTTTTTTTTTATGTATTCCCTCATCTGTAAGGGGTTAAATTGTTAGGGAAGGGGTTGTTCTGTAAAAAATATATAGAAGTTTAAAAAAAATAAATATGTTGTTACTGTCTTCATTGTCTGGGCCAATGATTTCAGTTTTGTAGTCATTTAATAGTCACCTCACCCATCCTGTATATTTTGTCAATGCAACAATGGTTTCTAAATGCGTATTCATGTCTGAAATCTATAGGAAGTCATTGCCATTTATTTATTGTCTTGTTTTCAACAGCTCAGGAATTCTGAAAGTTAAAGTTTTTCTCATTAAAACATTTACAGGAAATGTCTTGCGTGTGAATCTGTGCATGTCATTCATCGAATGTTCTTTTGTGTTTGACTGAAACGTTATGCAGTCACTAAACCAACCTGATCCACCTGTTCTCTAGCACTTTATACAAATTAGAAGTTATCAGAAGACGTGTTTCAGTCTTTTATTAACAAGCATTTGGCACATTAATGTGTGTGAAAGAGATTCATTTGTGTTTCAGTGAGGTGGAAGCTTCTGTGATGAACAACCAAACGCCACTGAATGTCTTAAAGCGACAGTAACTAAATGCTAAGTAAGTCTAATCAGTAACATTTACTTCGTTGTCCTGTAGACTCACTTTTCTATACGTTCATTTACACTGTTTGACTTTTATACCAGGTGTGGAGTGTTGCAAGTGATGTACGTTTGGATAAAGACCCAGGGAATTGGACTGCAGGCGTTCATCCTTTCCTCTTCAGCTTCAGAGGTTTTTTGTTTTGTTTTCTTTATATTTATGTGTCATTTCAATAAATTTGATTAAATATATTTAAATTGATTTGATTTTCTGGTTGACAAATTCTTAAAATCAAAGACTTTAAGAACGTGAGTGGATTATGATCCGAAAAGACTTCAACGGAATGGAACCGCTGCCAATATACACATAGAAATGCCCAAACCAAAGCCAGTGTTTCTTTTTCGATTACAGAATATTAATACATTAAAATACATTTCTTCTTCAATTTCTTTTGACTTTTTATCTCACTTTGTATAACCTCATAATAACTACTTTCTGCCTTAAACCTTTAAGTATAAAGAGCTACATATAAGGTGCTATATATATATTTTTTATTATTGTTACTGTATTTGTCTACAGTATGTACTTGTGTTCGAGATTACATCGATTTACATTCAATTACACTGAGATTCTAGATACACAGGTTGAAGAAAAAAAACAGTTCTCAGCCAAAATAATCTACCAGAATCACTGAAATCTACTAAGATTAGTACACAAACTACTCCCATGTGCAACATCATCCACCCAATTTCCTGTCTAATCATTATTCAACTGAATCTGAAACAATACTTCCAAGAAAGATGGTTACTGAACACACTTCAGTTCTCACAAGCACATTCTGACTCATTCAGTACAAATGACTCCTAAGGATGAACAAACTACAGGTCTGTTCTGAATCCCAGTATAAAACCTTCTGTTTACAAACCAGTGACTCTCTATCCAGTGTTCAACACAAGCACTTCAGTCAAAACTGTTTTCTTGTATTTTTAAATTTGGAACTGTAAAGTTGTGCTTTTGATCAGGTGATTACATTAAACAAAACAAACTAAACCAAAGTTGTTCTTGTAAATGCAATTCACAGAAGCTAAGGACTGTTTTGCATGGAAACCTTGTGAAATGTTGAAATCCTTGGTGTTTTTATTTTTTTGTTTATTTTTCAAGATGGTTTGTTGCATTAAGAAAACAGCCACTCCAAAACAGAAAGTACAAAACAAGGTTTCCTGTCACTGGTGTTTTTGCAAATGAAATGAAAGTAATTTAGTTTCAGTAACATTTACTTCGTTGTCCTGTAGACTCACTCTTCTATACGTTCATTTACACTGTTTGACTTTTGGACCAGGTGCGGAGTGTTGCAAGTGATGTACGTTTGGATAAAGACCCAGGTTTCCATGCAAAACAGTCCTTAGCTTCTGTAAATTGCATTTACAAGAACAGCTTTGGTTTAGTTTGTTTTGTTTAATGTAATCACCTGATCAAAAGTACTTTACAGTTCCAATTTTATAAATACAAGAAAACAGTTTTGACTGAAGTGCTTGTGTTGAACACTGGATAGAGAGTCACTGCTTTGTAAACAGAAGGTTTTATACTGGGATTCAGAACAGACCTGTAGTTTGTTCATCCTCATGAGTCATTTGTACTGAATGAGTCAGAATGTGCTTGTGAGAACTGAAGTGTGTTCAGTAACCATCTTTCTTGGAGGTATTGTTTCAGATTCAGTTGAATAATGATTAGACAGGAAATTGGGTGGATGATGTTGCACATGGGAGTAGTTTGTGTACTAATCTTAGTAGATTTCAGTGATTCTGGTAGATTATTTTGGCTGAGAACTGTTTTTTTTCTTCAACCTGTGTATCTAGAAACTCAGTTTAATTGAATGTAAATCGATGTAATCTCGAACACAAGCACATACTGTACACAAATACAGTAAGTATAATAAAAAAAATATATAGCACCTATATGTAGCTCTTTATACTTAAAAGATTTAAGGCAGAAAGTAGTTATTATGAGGTTAGTTAGTTTTAGTACTGGAATTCCCCCTTAGTTTTTTTTCTTAGTTTTTTTTTTTTTTATGTTTGACGTCAAGATGACACTCCCATTCTTCTGTCCAATCAAAACCCTTCAAGCAGGAAGAAAACCCTATAAAAGCACGACTGTTTTGTTCAGGTTTTCCACAGCGAGGGAAGCAGCTCGACCGAAACCATCTCTGGACTCATCGAGAGGATCATTGCTCTGAGAAACCGATCAACGTGCGTCGGCCATAAGGACCTCACTCCGTGATTCTTCGTGGAGAGAAAACGATCAACGCGCATCGGCCATGAGGACCTCAAGCCGCGATTCTTTGTGGAGAGAAACCGATCAACGCGCATCGGCCATAAGCACCTCACGCCGCAATTCTTCGTGGAGAAAAACCGATCAACGCGCGTCGGCCATGAGGACCTCACACCGCGATTCTTCGTGGAGAGAAAATGATCAACGCGCATCGGCCATGAGGACCTCATGGCGCGATTCTTCGTGGAGAGAAAACGATCAGCGCGCGTCGGCCATGAGCACCTCACGCCGCGATTATTCGTGGAGAGAAAACGATCAGCGCGCGTCGGCCATGAGCACCTCACGCCGCGATTATTCGTGGAGAGAGGCTGGTCAAAGCACGTATTCTGTTGGGGTGTCAGGAAATACATTCAGCATGCTATGTAATGTTCAATCCTCGTTTAAGATTTTTTCAGCCATTGCCAAAATTTGTTCAGGTATAACAGAATTGGTTAAAATAATCTCACCAGACTTCAGCTGGATCGAACAGGCTAAATCTGTGTGGCAATTTTTCTCAACATTCACTGGAAACCGCCTAAACTCAAATCACTCAACAGGAGAAGCCAACGATTTGATACCAGTATAGTAGAATGTGTTTTAAAAAAAGCCAGGCAGGCTTCAAAGCAAACACCCTGCAGTTCCATGGGGAAAGAGGCGCGCCTGAGGACCATTGGTTCCATCAGTGAAGAAGCTTGGTCACTGGAGTGTAACTTGATCATAACCAAATAAAAAAGTTAATTATGTCTTTAGAGTGTGCCTTTATTTTCTATTGGACCTGAATCTGTCGTTGTGCAGTTCCTGATTCAAAAGAGCTGGTCGAGGGCGTTGGCTGTTGACCTGTCAATCCGCAGTTCCTCATCGAGAGAAGCTGATCAAAGGGCGTTGGCATTTGGCCTGTCAATCCGTAGTTCCTCGTCAAGATAAGCTGGTAAAAGGGCGTTGGCACTCAACCCGTCACTCTACGGTTCCTCATCGAGAGAAGCTGATCAAAGGACGTTGGCTCTCAACCCGTCAATCCGCAGTTCCTCGTCAAGTAAAGCTGGTCAAAGGGCGTTGGCTCTTAACCCGTCAATCCGTGGTTCCTTTTCGAAAGAAGCTGATCAAAGGGCGTTGGTTCTCACTCGTCAATCCGCAGTTTCTCGTCAAGAGAAGCTTGTTAAAGGACGTTTGCTCTCAACCCGTCACTCCACGGTTCTTTATTGAGAGAAGCTGATCAAAGGACGTTGGCTCTCGACCTGTCAATCCGCAGTCCCTCGTCTAGAGAAGCTGATCAAAGGGCGTTGGCTCTCAACCCATCAATTCGTGATTCCTCGTCGAGTGAAGCTGGTCATAGGACATGTTGAAACAGCTCACCCTGCAGTTCTATGGGTAAAGAAGCGGGTCTGATGACCTTTGGATCCATCAGTAAAGAATGCTGGTTGCTAGCGTGTAATTTGATCATGACCAAATTAAACAAGTTAATATTGTATTTAGAGTGTGCCTTTACTTACCTATTTTATTAACCACTGGACCTGAATCGGTCACTCTGCAGTTCCTCATCGAGAGGAGCTGGTCAAGGATGCTGCAGGTCTGGTCTGAGTAGGTCACACTGAGGAGGTTGAACCCCTCACTCCATGGCTCCTCATCGAGAGGAACTGGTCAAAGGTCTTCAAACCAGTCACCCATGGGGAAAGAAGCTGGTTGTAGGCTTGCCATATTGCCTGCTATAGTATTCATATGAGTGAGCTGTTCTTTAACATTGTTTTCCATCATCTGAAAGTGTTTGGGCCGTGGCGATTCAGCTGTTGAATCTCCTCCAGATTGGAAATCCTCGTCTATTGGCAGCTGATGTCATTCTGTGCTATTAATAATAATGTGTGTGGACAGGAATTAGTGTTTAATGTAAACATCTTCTTCAGACTTTGTGATATTGGACATTGTTTTACTGGAAAATATAATGAATCAAGTTGATTGATAGAAGTGAAAGTGCACATAGATTGTTGTTGTGAATCTCATTACTTTTTGCTTAATCAGTTTCAGAACTCCTAAAACCAGACTTCATCCAGTCGCTGCTCCCACACCAGCTGGTTGTGTTCTCCCTGCTGACTCTGAACCTGTATAGGTGGGTAAGAACATTACAAAAGTGTCAATGTAGCCATCATTTGGTCCTTCCAGAAACTTCTGTGGTGTACAACTAGACATCACTGAATATCATAAAGACACGATAACTAAACCCTGTAATCTTAAACTAACCAGTAACCTGTATTTTGTTATCCTGTGTGATCTATGTGCTTGTGTTCTAGATTACATTGAGGAGTTTCTAGAGATGCTGGTTAAAGAAATAATCAGTTCCAGCTTGACTTCAAGATCATCAATATCTCAGCCATTATAATGTACCAGAAACACTGAAATCTACTAAAATTAGTACACAAACCACTCCCATGTGTAGCATCATCTTCTTGTGCAATGCCCTTTACCACCCAATTCCCTGTCTAATCGTTACCCAACTAAATCTGAAACAATACTCTGAGAAAGATGGTTAAAAAACACACTTCAGTTCTCACAAGCACATTCTGACTCCTTCAGTACAAACGCCCCATAATGATGAACAAGTACTAAAGGTCCGTTCACAAACCAGTCATACTCTCACCAGTGTTAAACACAAGCACTTCATACAAAACTCAGTTAATCACGTGAGTATGCTAAAGCTATGAGCATGCCCTGTTTTCCATATAGCTCAGGGGTCGGGAACCTTTTCAGATTATTATTTTTTTTTGACAAATGCATTTTTTTAAAGAGCCACGTGACATATATATATATATATATATATATATATATATATATATATATATATATATATATATATATATATATATGTCACATGGCTCTTTAAAAAAATGCATTTGTCCAAAAAAAAAAATGTATGGTTCAAAAATACCATTTACGCCAAATATTTTTTGGTATTTTGTTAATGTAGGGCTGTCACTGCTGTCTATTTGTGTAAGGTGGGGCAAGTGCCATTTTGAATCACAGTAATTAAAGTGAGCCAGTGAAGTGTCACGCCACGTGTTCATATTCTCACCCAATGGAAAAAATTGAGCAAAAATGCCACGTGTCTTTATAGGCATCTCCTGGATCAAAAGGGCAAACTAGGACACAGTTTCAGGCCGGAAAATTAACACTCGCCCAGGAATGCCTTTTGCAATTGAATCTCACGGGCTGAGAGTTTGGCAAATGGTGCGACACATTAAATCAACCATTAATATATACCATTTATCACTGTATACTACTTTCAGACTATATCTCCTACTGTATTCTGTTTTTGTCAAGAAGTTGTTTGGAAGGGCTTGTTTTTGGGCTTTGCAGAAATAGATCCTTAGGCATGAGTTAATGCAAATATAGTATATCTAATATCTTAATTAATGCTTCTGTAAATTAAAAGCAATCGTCTCAATGGCACAATTTCTCCCAATCATTCTTCATGGTCTTACAAACAGAACTGCCTATGACTACTGCAAAACAATCATCTTTACATATGTAAAGATTTATTTACATATTTATATTCATATTTAATAATATTTATTTATCCAAAGTGACATAGTTGTAATTAGATTGTTCACAATCATATTTATTTACTTATTTATAACTTTTAACATTACATTTTATACAATATGTTAAGACCCATTTTCTTCTTTTCCTTCTGCCTGTCTCACACCTTGACTGAATCTGATGTGTCATCGTTGCACCAGAGCTGGTGCTACCTGAAACAGGCCTAGCTTTAGGCTATTATTCAAAAGAGGAAAACAGTTTTGAATGTTTAGCTATATGACAGCAAAACAAAGTTAGCATTTGCATTACATGAGTATTTGATGATAAGTTTTTAACCGTGCACAATCACAGCCGTTTTTGGAGCATACAGAACTTGAATTAATCTGTTCTGGTAATTCTGTAACACAGCTATAGTAATATAAACCAATTACCCTATACTGCATTTTTAATACAACTTTAGCGTATATTATGCTACAAAAGTCCATACTGCAGTAAAAAATAAAATATTCTACAGTGTTTAATGCCACAGTTTGCTGGTATATTCATTAACAAACAGTTGTAAATACTATAGTAACTCATTTTACAATCGAATGGTTCAAAAACACTAGTATTTACAATAGATTACTATACATGTAGTATTTTTTCAAGTGGGAACCATTGTGAAAATTTGTCCTGTGGTTTTATTACAGTTGTAACCAGGCGTAATTTGTATTAATCTGTTGATTTTATTTGTTCTTTTGACAGATCTTCAGCTGAACAATCCGCCCACAGCTTTCATCGTTTTCATTTCTGCAAGTTTATTTTCTGGATAGTTTTGTTTTGCATTGAGTCCACTGAAGTAAGATGAAGTGAGATGACGACCTCTTGTGGCCGGATGAATTTATTCCATTTAAACTGCTCAACTTTTGTTGATCCTACAGTGTTTGTCACAGGTAATTCCCTCATTATCACAATTACAAGAAGCAGAAAAAGGGTCCAGAGTTTATTTCAAGTGTGCTATTTGCATTTGCAATCTGTTACTGTCAACTCTCAAGATAAGATCCAAGAGAGCTGTCACTATCAGTCAAGCAAGCCATCCCCTGCTGAAAAATCCAGCTTAAACCAGCCTAGGCTGGTTGGCTGGTTTTAGCTGGTTGACCAGGCTGGTTTTAGAGGGGTTTTGGCTATTATATTTTGGCTGGATTAAGCTGGACATAGTTGGTTTTGGCTGGTCAAGCTGGTTTTAGCTGGTCATTTTAGCTGGAAACCAGCCTGGAAATGGCCAAAACCCCTCTAAAACCAGGCTGGTCGACCAGCTAAAACCAGCCAACCAGCCTAGGCTGGTTTACGCTGGATTTTTCAGGGTCTTTAGTCTGAAAAAACAAGCCTAAACATTTTTTCTCCTGCATTGTTTCTCAATTCTGTTGGGCAGGGAGTGCTACCACATATTTTTGATCATGAACCTCATGCATACTTCCAAACTGCAGATTGATTGACGCTGTAATAACATTTAGTTGATGTGTGCGGCTCTATGCAGCCATCTTGTGTTCTCTCTGTGTGTTTACGCTTTTGTTTGAAGGAAGCCGGTTCCTGGAGGAAATTTGAGGATGGATTCGATTGGTTCTCATCTCAACCTACCCTGAATAAAAGGACGTGCTGGAGCACTGATCAAGGCCTTTTGTGCCACAATGACTGGTGTTATGCGTTAGCTGCAGCTTTGTGGCCCTCTGTTTTGCCCACCATTGAGCACTACGCCAGAGAGAGACTGATTGGTTTGTACAGAAACGTTTAACAATGTGATTAATGTTATGACTTTGTCTTAGTTTTTTGGTTATTTCTTGTCTCAATTTATAAGTTTCTTGCTCATTCGTTTCTACCAATAATGTCAAGAGTTGTGGTTAATACAATACACACTTGTAATATAATACACACTTGTGAGTAATTGTGAAAGGAGATGTAGGGGGATTGACGCCATGTTTGTTATTGTTTTGGGAAAAGGGAGTTCAGTAAGTAATTGCTGTTTTTTTATTATCTTTAGGTAAGACAGTTGTTATTTTTGGCCTGGTCTTCCCCTGAAGATATCATTATCTCCTATAATAAACAAAGCTTCTTACATTCAAATTCTCTCTGGTATTGGCTCTCTTTTCTTTTCTGTTGTGATCGACCCCTAGACGGTCATAACAACGTAAATAAATAAATAATTAAAATATTGATGCGCATGTCTAAATATTAATTTATTTATTCATTTATTAAACAAATATGGTTGTAAATAAACAAATGATTATGTTGGCATTTCACAAATGTGGTTTAGTGTATGTGCGATCTGAATGTAAATTAAATAATTGCAGTAATACATCATGAGGTCAGTGCAGATTTGTTTTTGGACACTGGCTTTATGTGTTGTTTATGAAGTTAATGATTTAATAAGTCCATTCTGTCGAGACGGTGGTTCAGAGACTAGCACTGTGGCCTCACAGAAATAAGGTCGCTGGTTCGAGTCCCGGCTGGGCCAGTTGGCATTTCTGTGTAGAGTTTGCATGTTCTCCCCATGTTGGTGTGGGTTTCCTCTGGGTGCTCCGGTTTCCCTCACAGTCCCAACACATGCACAATAGGGGAATTGATTAACTAGTTGGCCGTAATGTATAAGTGTGTGTGAGAATGAGTGTGTATGGGTGTTTTCCACTACTGGGTTGTGACTGGAAGGGCATCCGCTGCATAAAACATATGCTGGAAAAGTTGGTGGTTCACGCTGCTGGGGCATCCTCTGATAAATCAGAGACTATAAGCCGAAGGAAAATGAATGTATTGTGCCTGCACTGAACTCCAAGCTACCAAAGTATCTTCATCAGTGTTGAGAGACAATGGCCATCAGTCCCAAAAGATCTGCTTAATACGCATTTAATAAAGAACGTCTAACTAAACACCTCATGTTAGACAAGAGAGATGCAGGAGAGCGATTCACTGGCAGTAAGAGGAGGAGGAGGAGAGATGAAGAAGAGGACCGAAGCTGATAGATGCAGATGCTGCAGCTCTGGAGGAGAAAACACCTCACAATCCATCAGCTGGAGGATCATACTTCAACACGGTGAGCCACATTTATGGATCTGCTCTCAAATGTGTATTGATGTATTATTCAAAATATGTATTTTTTGGGGTAATATATAAGCCTTATAATATATTACAAATAGAATTGTGTATCAGGTTAACTAAAACAATAAAACATTGTGTCACTTGACATGAAAAAAAACTTAAAAATAGAAAAATGTGCACATATTTAATGTTTTTTCATGCCTGTTAGTTTTAATTGTCAAATAAATTAAATCTAATTTCAAAACAATGCATAGCCATTTAAAAGATAATCAGATAATCTTAAGAAACTTCAAACAATTCATAATAATAAATAATTATATTTCATATTAGTTCATTTTCATTTAGTTTAATTTGTTAAACATCGCTCAAAAAATAATTTTAAATAAAAAAAATGTATTTAAAATGAGCCGAATCAAAACAAATTCACAGTTTTTTCTTGAGACAACTCAATAGTTTTGTGTCCAATTCACGGTGATGCAGTGGCGCAGTAGGTAGCGCTGTCGCCTCACAGCAAGAAGGTCGCTGGTTCGAGCCTCGGCTGGTTCAGTTGGCGTTTCTGTGTGGAGTTTGCATGTTCTCCCTGCATTCGCGTGGGTTTCCTCCGGGTGCGGCGGTTTCCTCAACACAATCTCGCGGCAATTCGTAACTTTTTGATTTAGTGGCTAATTCGTATGATCTAATTCGTACATTTTCGTTCGATTTGCTCATTCCCCAATGACGGTTGGGTTTAGGGGTGGGGTTAGGTGCCACACCTCTTTTTTAAAATCGTACAATTTCAAACGACTGAACTCGTTTGAATTAGCCACTAAACTGACAAAACGTAAAAAATACTTACGTTTTCTCGTGAGATCAGGCTGGTTTCCCCCACAGTCCAAACACATGCGCTATAGGTGAATTGGGGAGGCTAAACTGTCCGTAGTGTGTGAGTGTGTATGGATGTTTTCCGGAGATGGGTTGCGGCTGGAAACGTGCTGAAAAAGTTGGTGGTTCATTCCGCTGTGGCGACCCCGAATTAATAAAAGGACTAAGCTGAAAACAAAATGAATGACTGAATGTTCAATTTACCTAAATTTGTAAAAACAGTTAAGTGAACCTAATCAATTTGTGTAGGGATAACATGAAAGAATTGTGTGGAACCCTGCATTTTTTCCAGTGATGTACTTAAACCTGAAATAAAACAGTTTCTAAACATTACATAGCAGATTTAAAGGATAATCAAATAAATAATTTTCTTTTCGGCTTAGTCCCTTTAGTAATCTGGGGTCGCTACAGCGGAATGAACCGCCAACTTATCCAGCATATGTTTTACGCAGCAGATGCCCTTCCAGCCGCAGCCCAGTACTGGGAAACTCCCATACACTCTCATTCACACACACATACACTACAGACAGTTTAGTTAATAAATTCCCCTATAGCGCATGTGTTTGGACTGTGGGGGAAACAGGAGCACCCGGAGAAACCCACGCCGACATGGGGAGAACATACAAACTCACACAGAAATCCCAACTGACCCAGCCGGGATTCGAACCAGCGACCTTCTTGCTGAGAGGTCACAGTGCTAACCACTGAGCCACCGTGCTGCCCCATAATCAAATAATATAACAGAAAAATTTAACAGAAAACTGAACATGTGAAAGAAAAAAAATTGCACCGATGATTATGCTATGCATTTTTCTTATTTTCTTCTAATTTTCAAACTTTCTCCAGGATTATTGTTGATGCGTCTAAAATAGCAGCATCCTAAAAACTCCACAATGTCCAACAGCACCTCGACAGATCCCAACATAAACTCCACCATCATTCCAACTCTTTCCTCAAAGCCGGAGAACTCTCTGGAAGTTCAGCTGGTCACCATATCATTATCTTTACTCATCTGTGGAGTGGGAATTGTTGGGAACATCATGGTGGTTCTAGTGGTGATCCAAAGCAAACATATGATGACCGCCACCAACTGCTACCTAGTGAGTCTAGCAGTAGCTGACCTGACCGTTCTGATGGCTGCTGGGTTGCCAAATATTTCAGAAGTCACCTCTTCATGGATTTATGGATACACTGGATGTGTTTGCATCACATATCTGCAATACCTGGGCATTAATGTATCATCCTGCTCCATCACAGCCTTTACTATTGAACGATATATTGCAATCTGCCACTCGATCAAAGCCAAGCTCATCTGCACTGTATCCAGAGCCAAAAAGATCATCGCCTGTGTGTGGATCTTCACCGCTATATACTGCATCATGTGGTTTTTCCTGGTGGACACTGAGGAGACGGTTTATGCTGATGGTGTCGTGGTCCGGTGTGGATATCGGGTGTCCAGGAATCTCTATATGCCCATATATTTTATGGACTTCACACTGTTTTATGTGGTTCCTCTGCTCGTGGCTTTGGTTCTGTATGGTTTGATCGCCAGGATCTTGTTTCGAGATCCGCCAACATCCAATATCTCCAATCAGAGATTTGCGGTTTATCAGGGCAGACGGCAAAACTCACTAAAAGTGAACTGCAAACCCAACCGAGCGGCGTCCTCTAGAAAACAGGTCTGTATGTGTAATGAATTGGGGTGGCGACAAGGGTTGGACCCAAATTGCAGCTTTATTTTGCAAATGGTCAAAAAAGCAAGATTCAATCAGGATCAGATGGTAGCATGTAGATAGTCTAAAGTGTAATTGGTGAGACAGGCGAAAGGTCATTAACAGCACGTTAACAGCGCAACGAAGCAAAGGTCAGAAACATGGTTAGACAATCCAGCAATATGCTTTGTAATACTCTCTACAGGAAAACAAGACTCAAGATGTGTGTGTGTGAGGTGTGTACATAGTCCATATAATTAGTCCTGAACAGCTTCAGCTGTGTGAGAACGTAATCAAGAGGTGATCTGGAACTGGTGTGTGAGTGACGTACATGATGGGAAATGTAGTTCAGTTCAGCGGCAGATGTGTTGTTCGGGCGAATGATAGGGGGTTCTACAGCAATCAGCAAAAGCAAGATCGTTGGTGATCATGCCAGTGTGATTTAAGAAAATATTAAAGCAACTCTTTTGGTAATAGGTTCATTTTACAGAGTTAAATAGTTGAGTTTTATCAATTTTGAATTCATTCAACTGATCTTTTGGTCTGGCAGCAGCATTTGATCATTGAATCGAATTAGACCATTAACATTTCATTAAAAAATGCAATGTGTTTCAAAGATTTTCCTATTTTAAGCTCAAATCTTCTGTAATTATATCATATATTAGGGCCGACGAAAAATAAAAAGTTAATATTTTCTAGAGCAATACATCTAGAAACTATACTCTCTCCTTCTGGAGTAACAATCAAGATATTTTGGTGCCGAACCATTGGCTGAGAGAATAGTTATGCTGATGGTGTTATGGTTCGGTGTGGATATCGGGTGTCCAGGAATCTCCGTATGCTCATATATTTTATAGACTTCACACTGTGTTATGTGGTTCCTCTGCTTGTGGCTTTGGTTCTGTATGGTTCAATCGCCAGGATCTTGTTTCGAGATCCACCACCATCCAATATCTCCAATCAGAGATTTATGGTTCATCAGGGCCGACGGCAAAACTCGCTAAAAGTGAGCTGCAAACCGAACCGAGTGGCGTCCTCTAGAAACAGGTCTGTCATTAGAGAAAATATTAAAGCAACACCACTTTTCTGACATTTTACAACTCTCAGTTAAATAGTTGAGTTTTACCATTTTATATCTATTCACCCGATCTTTGGGCCTGACAGGAGACCTTTTAGCTTAGCTTAGCATAGATCATTGAATCAGCTTAGACCATTAGCATTCATTCAAAAATAACTAATGAGTTTTTATAATTTTCCTACTTAAAGCTTGACTCTTCTGTAGTTACATCAAATACAACCGATGGAAAATTTTAATTTGTTATTTTCAGAGTTGATATGTCAAGGAACTATACACTACCTGACAAAAATCTTTTCGTGGATCCCAGTTGTAAGAACAACAAATAATAACTTGACTTCTAATTTGGAGAAGTGTCAGAAGGTGGATTTTTCTGCTGAATCATCTGTTGAACTGCATCCCAATCATCACAAATACTGCAGAAGACCTACTGGAACCCGCATGGACCAAGATTCTCACAGAAATCTGTCAAGTTTGGTGAAGGAACAATCATGGTTTGGGGTTACATTCAGTATTGGGGCGTGCGAGAGATCTGCAGAGAGGATGATCAACATCAGCAGCCTGAGGTATCAAGACATTTGTGCTGCCCATTACATTACAAACCACAGGAGAGGGACAATTCTCCAGCAGGATAGCGCTCCTTCTCATACTTCAGCCTCCATATCAAAGCTCCTGAAAGCAAAGAACGTCAAGGTGCTCCAGGATTGGCTAGCCCAGTCACCAGACATGAACATTATTGAGCATGTCTGGGGTAAGATGGAGGAGGAGGTGTTGAAGATGAACACAAAGAATCTTGATGAACTCTGGGAGTCCTGCAAGAAGGCTTTCTTTGCCATTCCAGATGACTTTATTAATCAGTGATTTGAGTCATTGCAGAGATGTATGGATGCAGTCCTCCAAGCTCATGATGGAGTCAGACACAATATTCATTCTGTTTCCACTGCAGCATGAGCACATATTCTATACTGGACATTATTTTTGTTCAGTCACAAGACTTTCGTCTAAGCAAAGTCAGACCTTACTGTCCTAATGAAATCATTTATACTCAAGGCATGATCATATTTTATTGTGCTCAAATAAGTGTAATCTAGAGGCCTTCACCTTTCATATAAGCCATTTCTGATGATCAACTAGAAGTCAAGTTATTATTTGCTGCTCCTAAAACTTGGATAGGCCACAAGACTTTTGTCAGGTAGTGTACTGACTTAATGATCAAGGAATTTTATGTGGGTGTGTGTATGCGTATTTGTATAAATGTGTGTGTATACTTTATGTGTGTGTGTGTGTGTGTGTGTGTGTGTGTATCCATGTATGTATACCAGGTGACACAGATGCTGGCAGTGGTGGTTGTTGTCTTCGCTCTGCTCTGGTTGCCATATCGGACTCTAGTGGTGGTGAATTCTCTGCTGGATCCGCCGTATCTGGACACCTGGTTCCTGTTGTTCTCCCGCATGTGCATCTACACCAACAGCGCCATCAACCCCATCATCTACAACGCCATGTCGCAGAAGTTTCGTGCTGCGTTCAAGAGGCTCTGCGACTGCAAACACAGGTCAGACCAGGGCCGAGCGGGAACACACACTGTGACTGTCTATTACAGTGTAATAAAAGACCTCTCCAGTGAAAACGGCATGAAGAAACAAGACAATATGTACACAGACACCTTCAGTCCTGCTTGAACTAATGTCTTTAGCTGCATGTTTAGAAGAAAGAAAGCAATAACACATGAAAAAGGACTATAGTAATTTATAGTAAATATAGTACGTTTGAACCATATTATAGTGCTTGAATGAATCTGTTGTGGTAATTCTATAGTTGCTATGGTAACACAACAACTATAGTTATTACTCTACTGTGTTAATTCTACAGTTGCTATGGTAACAACAACTATAGTAATTAATCTGTTTTGGTGATTCTAAAGTTGCTATGGTAACACAACAACTATAGTTATTAATCTATTGTGGTAATTATATAGTTGCTATGGTAACACAAAAACTATACTAAGTAATCTGTTGTGGTAATTCTACAGTTGCTGTGGTAACACAAAAACTAGTTTTTAATCTGTTGTTGTAATTCTGTAGTTGCTATGGTAACACAACAACTATAATCATTAATCTGTTGTGGTAATTCTACAGTTGTTATGGTAACCCAACAACTATAGTAATTAATCTTTTGTTGTAATTATATAGTTGCTATGGTAACAACAACTACAGTTATTAATCTGTTGTTGTAATTCTGTAGTTGCTATGAAAACACAGCAACTATAGTTATTATTCTGTTGTGCTATCTGTCATTGTTATGGTAACACAACAATTATAGTTTTTAATCTGTTGTGGTAATTCTATAGTTGCTATGGTAACAAAACAACTATGGTTTTTAAATCTTTTGTGGTAATTCTGTAGTTGCTATGGTAACACAACAACTATAGTTAATAATATGTTGTGCTATCTCTGTCGTTGTTATGGTAACACAACAACTATAGTCATTAATCTGTTGTTGTAATTCTATAGTTGCTATGTTAACACAACAATTATAGTTATTAATCTGTTGTGGTAATTCTATAGTTGCTATGGTTACACAACAACAAAGTTTTAATCTGTTTAATCTGCTATCTCTGTAGTTGTTATGGTAACACAACAACTATAGTAAGTAATCCTTTGTGGTGATTCTACAGTTGCTATGGTAACACAACTATAGTTATTACTCTATCGTTTTAATTCTATAGTTGCTATGGTAACCCAACAACTATAGTTATGAAACTGTTGTGCTATCTCTGTAGTTGCTATGGTAACTATAGTCATTCATCTTTTGTGGTAATTCTACAGTTGCTATGGTAACACAACAACTACAGTTAATAATCTGTTGTGACAATTCTGCAGTTGCTATGGTAACACAACAACTATCTTAGGTAATATAAACAAATGACCCAATACTGTGGTTTTCTACAATTATAGGGTTTATTATATTACAATATAACACAGTTTACTGTAGTAAAATCTAAAGTATAGTCCAGTATTTATTACAGCTTATCAGTTCACTATAGTTAATACTACAGTATGCTGGAGCATTCAAGTATTGTACACATTATAATATACACAGTTTAATACACTTTATGACAATATCATACATGTTGTATGATTCAAAAACACTATATTTACTATCAATTATTCTAGATTTTTTTCATGTAGTATATATCAAATCTTTTTTAAGAAATCCTGCATGTTTTCCTCATGAATTTGTTTACAAAAAATGAAGAAAAGATTAAATAAAAAAGAAAAGAAAAGGATACGAAATAAACATCTGAATTGAATCTTGGATGTAGAGTTGGGCCAATAGACGATGCCATGGACGATGCCATCGTCGACACTACGAAGCTGAGCCGGCATCATGATCCTCCGCCCCGCCCCCATCGCAAATCTGCTCGCGAAAAATACACACTTAGGCCCCATTTACACTAATATGTCTTTGTTTTAAAATGCCATTATTGAACGAAAACTATCCATGTACACACCTGTGTTTCCCCTAGGCATTTCTGAACAGCCCTCCATCCACACTATCATTAAAAACGCACATCACGTGACCCCACAGAGACACACACACACATTGTCATGTGCTCGAGGCAGCGGGTCCAGGCAGTCAGGCGGGTCAGTACACTGCTTCAATCTTTCGCTTTCACGCTTGTACTTAGTATTGTTAGTGTAAACCTCAGATACTGTTGGTTGGTTCCTGTTGGTTGTGCACCTTTTTAACAACCAAGTTTGTGGACGCCATATAAAAGACACAGATCACTCTGACTATTCATGCCAGAGTCCAGCAGAAAAATTGATTGACAGGTGGTCATTTGTGTGCAGGGGCGTAGCGGATATTTTAAAAGTGGGGGGACAGCTGTATGAGATCATACGTTCATATAATTATTAATCACCTGTTTCTAAATGGTCTGTCTATAAAAGTGAGGGGGATGGGCCCCAATTACCCCCCCCACCCCCGGTTGCTATGCCCCTGTTTGTGTGTTTATAAATAATTAATTCACCGGCGCCTATGACAACAATGTCTATCACAATGTTTCACATTAGACATCGTACGATGCCAAATTGGTCGACATCGCCCAACCCTACTTGGATAGCAACCAGGAGAGTACATCTTCATTCTGGAATTAAGCTAATCCTTTAAATGTCAAAAATGTTTTTAATCAGTAATCAATTTTGAGTTGAAAATTCAACTCTACAGTTTAACAAAGTGACTTTTACTGACATTTTAGTCGTTTGAGATAATATAATGTATAAGAAATAATAAGATATGGAGAAATAAGTCTGTAAAATAACAGAAAATGTGCTGCAGTTTATTACAAGGTTTCTGCGGGACACCAGCTCAGACAATCGAGCACTGCAAACTATTAAATTGAACTATTAAACATGTTCAGAAAGTCACATTTTACAACTTTTCAAGGTTAAAGTTGTTGGAAGAAAGATCAAAATCCCAAAATGCAGTTCAAAAGAAGAAATAAACAGGGAAACCATGAATCCCAAAACATGGAAAACTGCTAATTTACAGGTATCTTTTTTTACAGTGTAATCCCAAGCCAAGTCAAACCATTTAGAGATTTATAAACAAATAAAAGAATCTTAAACTGTTCTAAAATACACTGGCAACCAATGAAGCCAACATGAGGGAAATGTGGTCATATTTGCGAGTACCAGTTAACAGGCGTGCTGCAACATTTTGCACCATTTTCAAACAGGCAATAGCTGACCTGCTACTCCCCACATACAGTGCATTGCAGTAATCTAACAGACTGTTACAAAAGCATGGATCACTGTCTTAGACTGTTGCTTTGGTATTGCTTTATTTTTGCTAGTTGTCCTAATTGAAAAAGATCCTAAATTTGTGACTGTAGGCTAAATATACACTAACAGCTCCCTTACTTTATTAGCAGAAAAGTAATTAGAGGAACTAGTTAGTTTGCATCTACTGTAATTATTCAGCTATTTGTGTAAATTAATGCAAAAAATGTACATTTAAAAAGTCTAAAAACAAAAATCTAAACTATTAATCAAAATCATAATATCCCAGTCATTAAATCATCACAATCTCTGTATTCGGGATTGTAGACAAAGCTAAATTTGCTTTTCGGTCTAATTTTTGGGGTGTTTTTAAACAAAATGTCATTTATGTAATGTACTGAAGAAACTAGAATGCTCTGAAAATAAATCCACATTTTGTTTTTTCCTCTACTTCTGTCGTTCTGCTTTATTGTAGGTTTTTTATTCCTGACAGTCCCCCTGCAGGTAAAATAACCCTTTCATCAGTTCCTATGGGATTAAAAGCGTGTGTCTCCATCCACACATTCATAAAAGCACAGCATCTGATCAAAAAACTCACATTTATTTCTCTGGATCTCTCTTTGACAAACCTTCTGCTGTATTTTTAGTTATTTCTGTATGCTTTATTTTTAGCTGTAATCTGATTTTATATTTGATGCTCTTGGTGTCAGGGGACGTTTATTCACAATCATAGTCTTAATCAGATTTCACTTCTTTAACGTGTGTTTTTGGATGATCAAGTAATGATTGCTGCTTTCCAAACAGCATTATGAAGCTTCGAAACCTTTATCAATCTATGAATCTTTTGCTTTGCAATCAGTTTTAAGATATTCTCCATATAAATGTTCGGTTTTATCCAGGGTGAATATGGTCTATTGCAGTACAAATAGGCTTTTATGATTAATATTAGTATATCTCGCCGCATCCAATGTGCTGCAAAAAATGCTTTTCTTTTGTTTATAGTCCACATATCTAACAATTCTTAAATTAAGAAGCATTTTCTTGACAACTATAAAATATTGTTTTATTTTCAGAAAAATTAGTCATGAAATGAGTTTTTCCATAACCTCTTAAGGCCCAAGGTGTTTTTTTACATGCATTTTTTTATTTCTCTTTGCTATTTGAGCTTATTATAACCTAATTAGAATAAAAATCTAAGCATCATCTTTTGATACAATTTTAGAGAAAAATGATGTCCATATATGTGGACTCGTGGTCCGATTTTACACAAAACACTTTTTCCTGAATGTTTTTTAATGCATATTTAACATAGAAATTTCTTTTTGAACTTGCTTTATCTATCAGAGAGTAAAAACAATTTTTTTCCCCCATTTTTGGACAGTTAAAAATAGTGTTTGGGACATTTCATATGCTGCAAAACAGTTGCAGGATGATTCTGTATGTCTGTAACAAAATATAAAACATTCAAAGTATTTTAAATAGCCTGATTTTAAACAGCCTGATCTCACGAGAAAATGTAAGTACTTTACGTTTTGTCAGTTTAGTGGCTAATTCGTACAAATTCGTACGAGTTCAGTCGTACGAAATTGTACGATTTTAAAAAGGAGGCGTGGCACCTAACCCCACCCCTAAACCCAACCATCATTGGAGGATGAGCAAATCGTACGAAAATATACTTATTAGATCGTACAAATTCATACGAATTAGCCACTAAATCAAAAAGTTATGAATTGCCGTGAGATTGTGTTGCCACTTAAGAGCTCAAATGTGCTAAATAATCTCCCAAGGTGGTAAGAAAAATTATTATTATTATTATTTATTTCATTTATTTATTTATTTATACAGGGACAATGTACAACATGACATGTTGTGCCAGAATTAGTTATAAAGCTAATTTACATCTATTTTATTTCAAAGTGAATACAACAATATTTAGCTTACCCAATTTGCTTATGATTTAGTTTGTTTAATGGAAAAACTCACTTAATTTTGACTTATAAATAAAAAATAAAACACAATTTTTAGATTTTAAGAATTTTTATATATTTGGACTATAAAACCAGACTAAAATAAACAAGACAAGCATGTGTTTCTTTCATTTCCAGGATCATTTTTTGACCTGATATTTCTCTTGTTTTTTATTGCACAAAATGACAGAGATACTAAATGCTCCTCAGCATTGAGCAATATTTTATGATATAATGCTTTTAAATGCAGTTATTTCAACACAAATTATTTCACTGGAATAAAAGGCAAAAAACACAAATATTTAGCTGAAAAAAGGCACCAAAATGGGTTGTTTTATAACCCAGCATTATCTCAAATGTGGACAAACACAAAGTAATATAGAATTTTCAATTAGAATAGGTTTGACTATATTTGACTTAATGTTTGGTTAAAATAATTCAACATGTTTTTTAGACTGCATAGGTATTTCTTATATTAACCTATTATTATTAACCTTTATTTAAGTATAAAAGATTTCAATTCATGTCAAGTCCATTTCAATTTGATTTAACTTAAAATTCTAATGCAGCTAATAAGATTGGACATTTTTGCATTATTATACATCAGTTTAACTTTCCTTTATCTAAAAATTCACCAAAAATGTATTATCTGTGCATGACAGATGTATTCTGACCACTGATTTTGAGTAAAAAAACAACTATAGTGCGTTTATCGCTTTACACAGCACTTTGGTCAACGGATAGTTTAAAAGGTGTGTCAGTAGGGTCTATTATAGTAATACTGTAATGACCTGGCCCACAGCACTATAGCCAGGTGCATCATAAGAAATTGTTTAGAGTTAGTTTATGTGTTATATCAGTTAAATACATGGGTTGTTTTGTTATAAACATTGTGTGTTTTTGAATTGGCTTCTGTGATTTAAGCCCAATAATTCATTTATTTATAAAATATTGGCCACCATATGGTGGTATGGTCCGGTTAAGGGTTGTTGATGTTCGGAGCTCAAAATAAAAAGGTTAACTGACAGTATTGCCTCCTACCTGTTTATTCTTCCAGACCGCTGACAACAGAGACACACAGGGTCGTGCGGTGTATGGGACAAGAGGGTTCTTCTGCTAACGTGTGGATAACTCTAAATTTATGTGCTGTAAATGCTAGCACCCTAGCCGTTTTACACAGAGATTTACATGTTGTCTATTGGAAGGAATGCGTCAGAGCTGCCATTTTAGCACAGGGTATCACTCCTTTGAAATGAATGTGGGACCAAGATGTAGTGGGAGACTGGCCATCTGGAGCCATATATATGGACATATATACATGATTGTGCTTTTTCCCGGTGGTCAGTATGCAAATATTTGATTTTCGTGTTTAATTTGACATTACTTTTCTATATCGATGGATTAAGTGACGCACAAGCATGTGTTTGTGTACATGGTAATGTATTATCCTCCCTCTCTCTTATATTTGTTCTAATCCATGTCCAGAAACACACACCCCTCTCCCGCTTTCACTTCTAATGCTAACAGAGGGAGCGATTCGTTTGTGAATGAATCTCCGTTTTGAAAGACTCATGTGAACCATCGATATCCCTGCGTCTTAATGTGCATATCCAGCTTTCTGATTTAAATGGTATATAACATTTGTGATATTCAATAATTTAGGTTGGACAGTCTGCACATTGAGGCACAGCCACTGTTATGTTTTTAGACACGCTTATAAGTTACTTCAAAAACTAGCTGTTACTTCACTTAGCCGACAATAATAGACGTCTCTGGCACTGCAATTTACATTGTTTGCTGATTTTATTCAACAAAACTAGCATAAGCTGAGTATTTGAGTATTTAGTGCGAGTTGGTGCTACTTTGCCTTATGGTCAGTGCAGTAAGTGACTGTATTATCATCAATAACGTTACTTGTTTAGCATAAATGTTTGTAACAGACAAAATCGTAAAAAACAAACCAAATTTACAAATGTTACGCCTTTATTTTATTTTTGCTCATTACCTCACCAATACGGAGCGCAAAAGTCCAGCATCTTTACATTGGCTTTAGTCTTGACTAGTGAAACACATTTGTCCTGGAAGTGCTGTACAAATGTGGCGGTGGTATTGACGAATGCTCTCAGCCCGTATGCGATATCTAGTGTATATATCTATGGCGGTTTTAGATTAAACAGTTTAGCTAGGTTTTATTAGCTCCATTTGCCAATGTACAACAATTATACAAATAAATATGAACTTGAACTAAAGTAAATATTTGCATATTGGATATTTTAAACATTATGAAAAACAGTTATTCGATCTACCTGCAAATGTATGATAATCTCTAGATATTATCTGAAGCTACACAAACCAGTGAGATCTCATTTTATCTCAAGGTGTCAAAACATTACAGACAATCTTTGATCAATAAATAATACTAACGTTTTATTGTACTCACCCTGGTGTTGGATTGGCGCTCTTCTATCATGGCGCAGTGTTGAAGCGGTGAACTGGCCTCCTCTGGAGGCCGGATGAAGCTACTGCAATCATGACGTTTATTTATTTACCTGTAGTGTGGAGCTGTTGAGCGCATTGAAGTCCAGTTTTCTCGTCATGTTTTCTTCTAACATTAAAAAATTGGACATTCAGATAGTCACTTCCACACAACTAACCTCCATAATACTAGTTTTGTGGTCTCCCTCAGCTATAAAAGGGAAGTGACATCAGTTTGGTGGGAAAAGCACAGTAAGTGTTGTAAACAAGCTGATAATCGCTAATGCTAAGTTTACTTAAATGTATTAAGTTTTATATTACTTAATTTCTATAGCACATTTAATAGTAGCTTAAATGTTGTTTTTCATTCCGTTCCCAATTTATAATCTGATGTAGAACTGCTATAATAACATAAAACAAACGTGACTTTAAAATAGGCTATCAATACAGTGTATTCTTTGACAAATATTACCAAATCATCAATATTAGCCTATCAAATTAAAGTCAAATAATATTTTAAGCAATCAAAATGATAGTTATATCCCTCGTTGTCATTTTTGTCAGCAGTTCTTGACTGAAAAAAATATTCAAAGATGATTCTTGAATTTACTCTTTTTTTAAGTTGAGTGATTGTAAACAATTTATTTGGGTTGATTTTAAACAAACAAATTAATTTGAACATTATTGAATATGTTTTCGTTAAATTCAGCACATATACATTTTTAGCAACAATTTTTCCTGCATCATTTTTGAAGGCAAAAATTACATTTCACTTTGGATTTCAACAGTTAAGACGCAGGTATGTTTCTCTCCCACTTTTATTTGTGATGATTTATAAAGGATGGCTCATGTAATATCAATACTGTAATCATGGACCAGTTGCATGAAGTGCTTAGACAATTATAACCAAAAATACATGTACTATTGTTCAAAATTATAGATTTTTTATTATCATAAAAATCATATTCCACGAATACAAGTTGTACATTTCCTTTATTGCGGTCATATCAAAGCATAATGTTTGATTAGTAATATTAATTTGGAGCATTTTATAGGGAGTTTTTGTAATATTTAGATCTTTCAGTAGTTGTATCTCGGACATATTGATTGATTGATTGATTTTATGTG
Organism: Danio aesculapii; assembly: GCF_903798145.1. NCBI lineage: Eukaryota > Metazoa > Chordata > Actinopteri > Cypriniformes > Danionidae > Danio > Danio aesculapii. Next base: position 52,524,384 of record NC_079442.1, read on the forward strand.
ATGTTTTATAAACAAATTTCGGGAGGAGCACGCGCAGAAGTTTCAGTATTGAATACGTCATTGACAATTATCCTATTATCCAATCAGTTCTTGACCAAACCCCTATATATACCAAAGCTGTCTTACCTGCAGCATCTCATGACTTTAGCATCCCTCCACCACCCCGTCACCTCACTTCTTAAGCATTACAATCCCGGGGGGAGCGTTCTGGGGCCGGGCTAGATACTTTGCTCGAATCCCAATTCCTCTCTTTTTCCTGATAAGAAGAATAACTCGAGTTGGGGTGTCTTCCCCGAGCTCAGAGCCCTCTCCCCGGACAGCACGCCAAATACGCTTTATTCTGAAATGATTGCAAGTGTGAACTCGTGAATTGACACTTCTAACAAAAATATACAAACAAGTCCAGTTAGACCAATTCATACATTATTCCAAAAACTGTCAAGGATAAAGTACACAAAAAAAGCCACATGCTTATTTCCATTGTGGTCCTCGATATTCTTTAAAAATAAACGAGCAAATCATAACCATCTAATCATAACTAGGATAATCATTGTATCCTAACAAACCACACATTAATGAAAATCTTATTAGATTTCAAACCATGCATATATTCTAGTTTTCTAAAATGGAGGTTGTGGTTCACAGTCACATTCATTCATTTTCCTTCGACTTAGTCCCTTTATTCATCTGGGGTCATCACAGCGGAATGAACTGCCAACTATTCCAGCATATGTTTTACACAGCAGATGCCCTTCCAGCCGCAACCCAGTACTGGTTAACACCCATACGCACTCATTTACACACACACACACACTCATAAACTACACCCAGTTTAGTTTAGGAAACCCACGCCAACATGAGGAGAACACGCATACTCCACACAGAAATGCTACTGACCCAGCCGGGACTCGAACCAGTGAACTTGCTGTGAGGCTATAGTGCTAATCACTGAGCCAACATGTTGCCTCAGGGTCACATATAATTTAATAATAGTAGTGTCTGTAACAAGGATGACAAAGGTGTCATAATCATAAAATAAGTAATAAAATAGCCTCAGAATAGGAAATTGCTTACAATTACTTTGTTATTTTTAGATTCATTAAAGAGCCCATATTATGGGTTTTTGAAAATGCCCTTCCATGTAGTGTGTCACACAGCTCTAAGTGAAGTGAAATATCCAGCTAAGGCTTAAATCTGTAAGTGTACAGTGTTTAAAACTATTGATTCATCTATAAAAGAGTCGACTCATAGTGCTTCAAACGAGGCGTATTGATAACGAGTCATTAGGTGTTTCGCGATGACGCAGCCACGAAACACAAGCCTCGCCAGTAGTTACGCGCGCAAACCAGGGAGATTTGAAACCTGCGGCCCCGCCCACTAACACAGAAAAAACACTAGACACACACACACAGACGCCGCCGGTCGAATGAAGTCACGCTGTGCTCAGATGGATAATATTGACAGTCTCTACCCAAAGATGAGTTGTTAACCTGGTACAGTACACGCGGTTACTCTTTATATTCTCTTATCACATGTAAGCCACGTTAAAAACGCGACGCGTGCCGCTTTGTTTACGGATTTAATGTTAAAGGCTTTTGTGAGCTCACGTTCCACTGCCGTTTGTCTTGCTATGGCGATCGATCGTAAGCTAGGAGACAGGAGACTCGTGTCACTTTCCCTAGTTCTTCTGAGGAGCGTTGTGTGTGTGTGAGAGAGAGAGAGAGAGAGACTCGCGTCGCTTTCCCTAGTTCTTCTTAGGAGCGTTGTGTGTGTGAGAGAGAGAGAGAGAGAGAGAGAGAGAGAGAGAGACTCGCGTCGCTTTCCCTAGTTCTTCTGAGGAGCGTTGTGTGTGTGTGTGTGTGTGTGTGTGTGTGTGTGAGAGAGAGAGAGAGAGAGAGACTCGCGTCGCTTTCCCTAGTTCTTCTGAGGAGCGTTGTGTGTGTGTGTGTGTGTGTGTGTGTGTGTGTGAGAGAGAGAGAGACTCGCGTCGCTTTCCCTAGTTCTTCTGAGGAGCGTTGTGTGTGTGTGTGTGTGTGTGAGAGAGAGAGAGACTCGCGTTGCTTTCCCTAGTTCTTCTGAGGAGCGTTGTGTGTGTGTGTGTGTGTGTGTGTGTGTGTGAGAGAGAGAGAGAGAGAGAGAGAGAGAGAGAGAGAGAGAGAGAGACTCGCGTCGCTTTCCCTAGTTCTTCTGAGGAGCGTTGTGTGTGTGTGTGTGAGAGAGAGAGACTCGCGTCGATCTCCCCAGTTCTTCTGAGGAGGGTTGTGTGTGTGTGTGTGTGTGTGTGTGTGTGAAAAAAGCCTTACACTATGAAGCGTGTGTGCACTGTGACTACTTTTATATAGTTGATTACCAGCTGGGCATTTCACTCTGTCTCGCGCTGAAGCCTGTCACTGTCGACCAATCGCAGCAGGCTGTCATCGGTCCAATCAGCGCAGATTAGCTTCGCGCTGAGGAGCGGGTTGGGAACAAATGAATCGCTGAACGATTCATATGGGAGTCGCTGGGATAATTAGGTAAAAATAAATGCAGATTATAAGACCATCAAAGTGTTTTATGACCTTGCATGCATATTAGACTGTTGTTGGAGACCCTTACAACCTAAATATGACCCTATTTCATGTATAATATGGGCTCTTTAACATTGAAATGTACTGATCTTAAGGAATATAGAACTGTCTATTGGTTTCAATCAGAGGATGGTGTTTAATGAAATGCAATTTTAATACATTAAATATCTTATTGTTTTATCTTATTTTTTTACTTTTGGTCTTATTTTAGTTTAATTACACGTTGTCAGCATCAGTTTTGAGGTGAGGCGTTACAAGTAATACGAGTTATGTAATAATATTACTTTGACAAAGTGACAAATAAAGTAATGTATTACTTTAAAAAAAATAAGTAATAATATTTGAGTAAATTTTTTTTAAAATGAAATCAGTTGCTTTTTATTTTAATTAATTATCTTTTTAAAAATAAACTGCTGAATTAAAATTAATGTAGATATGTTGAATCACAGACTCAATGAGGAAAATGCATTCATTAATGCATGGAAGAAAAGGAAAAGGGGATTTTACTTCACTAATATGGCAATAAGTACAAAAGTAGCAAACACATTGCTTTAAACTTTCATTAAACCTGTTAAGCTTTTAGGTTATTTAGGGTATTTCCGCCTGAATTTGGCCTTCCGATTTAAAAAGCTTCCCACAACCACATGCAGAGGAGTAAATACAAAAGTTTGGTATCATTTTAAGGGAAACCCTTTGAAATTTCATAAAATACTGTTGAAATTGAGTACAATTATTGTATACAGTATATTGTGTGTGTGTTATAACAAACACACAAAAAGGTGCTTTATATATATATATATATACATATGCATGGTTTGAAATCTAATAAAATAAGATTTTCATTAATGTGTGGTTTGTTTGGATACAATGATTATCCTAGTTATGATTAGATAGTTATGATTTGCTCGTTCATTTTTAAAGAATATCGAGGACCACAATGGAAATAAGCCTGTGGCTTTTTTTGTGTACTTTATCCTTGACAGTTTTTGAAATAATGTATGAATTGGTCTAACTGGACTTGTTTGTATATTTTTGTTAGAAGTGTCAAATAAAATCAATCAATCAATCAATCAATCAATCAATCAATCAATCAATCAATCAATATGTCCAAGATACAACTACTGAAAATCTGAGGGTTTTGAAAAAATCTAAATATTACAAAAACTCCCTATAAAATGCTCCAAATTAATATTACTAATCAAACAATATTTACTAATCAAACTTGTATTCGTGGAATATGATTTTTGTGATAATAAAAAATCTATAATTTTGAACAGTTCATGTATTTTTGGTTATAATTGTCCAAGCACTTCATGCAACTGGTCCATGATTACAGTATTGATATTACATGAGCCATCCTTTATAAATCATCACAAATAAAAGTGGGAGAGAAACATACCTGCGTCTTAACTGTTCAAATCCAAAAGTGAAATGTAATTTTTGCCTTCAAAAATAATGTCGGCAAAATTGTTGCAAAAAATGTATATGTGCTGAATTTAACGAAAACAAATTACATTCAATAATGTTCAACTTAATTTGTTTGTTTAAAATCAACCCAAATAAATTGTAATAAACCGAAGTTTGAAAATGTGTAACTCAGGCCTTGAGTGCTGGACCAATTTCATTTTTTTTCCAGCAGGTGTCAGTAAACATAAGAAAAAGGACATTTCTTTATTCTATTCCAAGAAAAATGCCAAAAAAAAAAATTATTAATTTTAATTAATATTAAAATTATTATTATTTATTAATTTTGAAGTCTCCCCATACCCACATACAATACAATAAATGCAATATCTCAATGTCATTTTAAAGAAAACCCTTTGAAATTACATAAAGAACTGCTGTAAGTGATAAATATTATTATTTATGTTGTCTGTCCTATGATGAACCACCTCAACACAAACCGCTTTTAGTTTTTTTGTTCTAAAGCCAGCCTTAGAAAGTTCAGAACTCAGGCCCTGTGTGCTCTATCAAACTGAAGACAGGTTTGTTTGTTACCAGCATATGTCAGGAGGCACTAGAAAACAGAATTTTGTCTTTATCATGCAGTCTACAAGAATCATTTTAGTTCAACCAACTCTTCTGTAATTCAAATCACCAAGTTTCCTACCTGTCAAAAGTGAAATACAAGATATTACAAGGCTTATTATCACAAAAATCATAATTTTTCTTCCTGTTAATTTGTATGCATGGCTCAGGACGTTCTCAGAAGCTAACAATATCCTGCTGCTTTTTAAAGGTAAGTAAAAGTTATATAGGGTGTGTTGATAATTGCAGAGCTCCTCTATTAAAAAACAAGAAGAAAAGAAAAAACCTGCAAGTCCTCAAAGACATCAAGCCTTGGCCAGGTAAGAAAAAGCAATGCAAAAGTAATCACATTACTTACCATAAAAAATAACTAAGTTATGCAACTAGTAACTTTTTGGGGGAGTAACTCAATATTGTAATGCATTACTTTAGAAAGTAACTTTACCCAACGCTAATGAAAGCAATGTGTTTTAATACAAATGCAGTTTGTATACGCTAAATATCTTATTTTGGTCTATTAGATGTGGTCAGCGTTACTTAAATGACCTTATTAATGATCTCACAGTCATCGGTTTATGATTGTGTTTCAGTCTCAGGCTGTATGTGGATGCTGTGGTTGCCATGGTAACACTGATGTTGGATGCAGATCTGCTTCCGAGACCAGTTCAGACCGTCAGTGATGATGCTCAGGTGAGTAAATACACAAATGTGGATACACATTCAGCCACTAGAGGACGCTGTGACTGTTTATATCCTCAACAAACCCTAAACTTACAGACCTTAATCTTCAAATTGATTAAAATGGAGCATATCGAAAACATTGCAAGATAATCCTAGTATTAAATGCATATTCTGATATATACATATTCTTATATGATTTTTACCTGCAGTAGGAGACTTCAGCACAATACTAAGACACTTTTAAATGCCAGATGACCTACCTGTGCTTCACTGTAATTGTTGCCTCAAACTGGTTTCAGCCCTCAAGCACTGTATATCAACTCACGACTGAATTCAGACCTTTCCTCACTTGGAAAAACGCTGATAATATAAGATTTTCATGTTGGCTTTGCTTGCTTCAAATTCCACCAAATTATTTTTAGCAGGATTTAAATGCGGAGACCGAACAGGCCACTCTTGAGCATGATAATCCCGGGGGTTTGGGTGTATTATTTGGGATTTTCAGTCCTGCTGGAATGTCCAGTGATCATCAAGCTTTAGTTTATGCACAGACAACAACATCTTTGCCAAAATGGCCTGAAACTTCAAACGACTCATGATGTCCTTCTTAGAAACACGATTTCCACTTCCTGCAGTAGTAAAGCTCCCCAAAGCATTGCTTTTTTATCCACTGATCACTAAAGTCACAGTTTTTGACTTGACTTGTTCCAAATGTTTTTCGTTGACATTTTTACATTTACATTTAGTCATTTAGCAGACACTTTTATCCAAAGCGACTTACAAATGAGGACAAGGAAGCAATTTACACAACTATAAGAGCAGCAGTGAACCAGTGCTATAGACAAGTTTCAGGTGTGTAAAGTCTAAGAAGCAAAGCTTTAGCAATGTGTTTTGTTTGAGAGAGTACAGTTAGTGGTATAGCCAGAGAGGCAGTTACAGATTAGGAGGGAAAGTGGAGACTAAACAGTTGAGTTTTTAGTCGTTTCTTGAAGACAGCAAGTGACTCTGCTGTTCTGATGTAGTTAGGGAGTTCATTCCACCAACTGGGCAGATTGAATGTGAGAGTTCAGGAAAGTGATTTCTTCCCTCTTAGGGATGGAACCACGAGGCGACGTTCATTCACAGAACGCAAGTTTCTGGAGGGCACATAAATCTGCAGAATCGAGAGCAGATAAGAAGGAGCGAAGCCAGAGGTCGCTTTGTAAGCAAACATCAGAGCTTTGAATTTGATGCGAGCAGCAACTGACAGCCAGTGCAAACGGGTGAGTAGCGGAGTGACATGTGCTCTTTTGGGTTCATCAAAGACCACTCGTGCTGCTGCGTTCTGAAGCAGCTGAAGAGGTTTGATAGAGTTAGCTGGAAGCCCAGCTAGTAGAGAGTTGCAATAATCCAGTTTGGAGAGGACAAGAGCTTGAACAATGAGTTGAGCTGTATGTTCAGATAGGAAGGGTCGGACCTTTCTGATGTTGTAGAGTGCGAATCTGCAAGATCGAGCAGTTCTAGAAATGTGCTCAGAGAAGTTCAGTTGGTCATCAATCGTTACTCCAAGGCTTTTTACCATTTTGGATGCAGTAATGGTTGCTCCATCCATCTGGATTGAAAAGTTATGGTGTAGAGTCGGGTTGGCAGAAACTTCAAGCATTTCCGTTTTAGCGAGGTTAAGCTGAAGATGATGATCTTTCATCCAGTGTGAAATGTCTGACAGGCAGGCTGAGATGCGAGCTGGAACCGAGGGATCATCAGGGTGAAAAGAGAGATATAGCTGGGTATCATCAGCATAGCAGTGGTAGGAAAATCCTACTCCAAATCCTACTTTTTTACTCCAACTGTTGGGTTTGTTCATAATATTTTATTAAATATTGATCATGTTATATAAGTATTGAATATTGTTTATAAAACCTTGAGTTATTGCATATTCAGAACAGCCTTTTATGATCTTCATGATTGAGGGCTTAAAGGGATAGTTCAACCAAAACTGAAAATTTTGTCATCATTTAATTCGCTTATTCACTATATCCAAACCTGTTTGAGTTACATATTTCTGTTTAATAGCAAGAGGGTTGCTGGTTCGAGCCTCGGCTGGGTCAGTTGGCATTTCTGTGTGGAGTTTGCATGTTCTCCCTGTGTTGGTGTGGGTTTCCTCCACAGTCCAAACACATGTGCTATAGGGGAACTGATGAACTAAATTGGCCGTAGCGTATGAGTGTGAGTGTGAATGAGTGTGTATGGGTGTTTCCCAGTACTGTGTTGCGGCTGGAAGGGCATCCGCTGCGTAAAACAGTTGCCTGAATAGTTGGCAGTTCATTCCGCTGTGGCGACCCCTGATAAATAAGAGACTAAGTCGAAGGAAAATGAATGAATGAATGAATGTTGAACACAAAAGAAGATATTTTGAAAAATGTTTTTAAAAATGTCCATAGTATTTGTTTTTCTTATAGAAGTCAGTGATTACAGGTTTCCACCTTTCTTCAAAATGTATTATTTTGTGTTCAACAGAAGGAAGAAACTCATATAGGTTTGGAAACACTTAAGGGTACGTATATAGTGAGTAAATTATCATTTTTGGGGGAACTCATTGAGTTGTCAATAAATAAAGGTCATGTTTATTAAGTATTCTTCATATATTTAACATTGAATTTTTTTCTTCTCACATCAGGTCATATGCTGTTAAAGTCAAAAGTATTCATCGTACTGTTTAATTAGGGTAAGGTTAGGGTAATTAGGCAAGTCATTGTACCTGTATAACGATGGTTTGTTCTGTAGACAATGCAAAACTAATATAGCTCAAAGGGGCTAATATTATTGAACTTAAAATGGTTTTAAACAAATTAAAAACTGCTTTTATTCTAGCCGAAATAAAACAAATAAGACTTTCTCCAGAAGAAAAAATATTATGCAAAATACTGTGAAAATTTCCTGAATCTGTTCAACATCATTTGGGAAATAATTGAATGAGAAAAAAATTCCCATGAGGGCGATTTCAACTGTAAATTGCCATATATCGGATATCTATATGAGTGTTGTTTGTGGTGCATTTCTTTTTTCTGACCAGCTTTGATCAAACATTTTTCTTGTATTTTTTTCAGCATCCTCAAAGCTGTTTTCAGACATGATGCATCGTCTCCATTGACTTTCATGAGGATCTTATCACCCTGCTGGGATCTGCCACATAACAGTACATGTTTACATTGACCTTGCAGGTTCGTCTGGTAGGGAGGAGGAGGTACCGTGCCGTACAGTAGCAGCACTTTAATGTTTCGATCTTCATTTATCTGTGTTTCAGATCAGATATACACAAGAAGCATCACTGTTTCTCTCATGCAGCGGAAAATAACAAGCTGCTTACATTCAACACATGCTGATCCAGACCGGCTTTCAGGCTGAAGGATCATTCATGTCAGAAAAGTAAGTATTTTTTTTTATGTAATAATAATAATAATAATAATAATAATAATAATAATATATGTTATTTTATAGCACTTTTCCTACATAACATGCATCTCAAAGTGCTTCACAAGCATAAACAAATATTAAAAGCAACACAAAAAAATGCTGTGTTATTTCAGCCCAGTTTTGGGTGTAATAGGAATTAAAAAAACTGCTTGATTAATTTGATTAATTAAATTAATAGGACCAAATTTAAACAAATGTTTAGGTTTGTCCTTATTTTACCTAATTTGGGTTTAAATAACCTTAGAGTGAACATCAACATCGGGTACTCGGATATAGAAACAGATGAGCATTTAAAGAAAATATACAAAAAGAATAAACAAATACTTACAACAAAATAAACCCAACAAATATAATCAGATAAGTAAACATGCATATACACACCTGAACACTCACCGGCCATTTTATTAGGTACACCTGTCCAACTGCTTGGTAATGCAAATTTCTAATTAACCAATCAGCATGACAGCAGCTCAATGCATTTAGTGCACTCAGTACATGCAGACATGGTCAAGACGATCTACTGCAGTTCAAACCGAGCATCAGAATGGGGAAGAAAGGGGATTTAAGTGACTTTGAACGTGGCACGGTTGTTGGTGCCAGACGGGCTGGTCTAAGTATTTCAGAAACTGCTGATCTACTGGGATTTTGACGCACAACCATCTCTAGGGTTTACAGAGAATGGTCTGAAAAAGAGGAAATATTCAGTGAGCGGCAGTTCTGTGGGTGCAAATGCCTTGTTGATGCCAGAGGAGAATGGCCAGACTGGTTCCAGCTGATAGAAAGGCAACAGTAACTCAAATAAGCACTCGTTACAACCGAGGTCTGCAGAAGAGCATCTCTGAACACACAACACGTCCAACCTTGAGGCGGATGGGCTACAGCAGCAAACGTTGCCTGGTCTGATGAGTCTCCATTTCTGCTGCCACATTCAGATGGTTTGCCATCAACAACATGAAAGCATGGGTCCATTCTGCCTTGTATCAGTGGTTCAGGCTGGTGGTGGTGGTGTAATGGTGTGGGGGAGATTTTCTTGGCACAATTTGGGTCCATTAGTACCAATTGAGCATCGTGTCAACGCCAGAGCCTACCTGAGTATTGTTGCTGACCATGTCCATGTCTTTATGACCACAGTGTCTCCATCTTCTGATGGCTACTTCCAGTAGGATAACACACCATGTCATAAAGCGTGAATCATCTCAGACTGGTTTCTTGATCATGACAATGATTTCACTGTACTCAAATGGCCTCCACAGTCACCAGAGCTCAATCCAATAGAGCACCTTTGGGATGTGGTTGAATGGAAGATTGGCATCATGGATGTGAAGCCGACAAATCTGCAGCAACTGCGTGATGCTATCATGTCAATATGGAGCAAAATCTCAGAGGAATATTTCCAGTATCTTGTTGAATCTTCCATGAAGGATTAAGGCAGTTCTGAAGGCAAAAGGGGTCCAACCCGGTACTAGCAAGGTGTACCTAATAAAGTGGCCGATGAGTGCACATCCATACACTTATATACATACATATGCATACAGTACACACACTCACATATGCACACATGTACTATATACTGTATATACTGTATATAATGTGTATATATACATAACTAATAATGACAAAACATATACACACACACACACACACACACACACACACACACACATTCTTTACTCACCCTCGACTTGTTCCAAAATATTTTTCTTTTTTTTCTGTTATTTTAACCAGTATTGGTAATTTATAATAAATACTGTGGTGTTTTGAACCATACTGTAGTAAGATGTATATTATACTGTAAATATTTTAGTGTTTACAACTCTGTTATTGGATGCAACAGCATGTGTTAATGATAAGCTGTAATAAACACTGTATTATTCTTTCGTTTTTACTACGGTCAGCTGTGGTGTTACTATAGCAACTGTAGAATCAACACAACATATTAATTCAAGTGCTTACTGTAGTATGTTTAAAAACGCTATATAGTATTTGCTATGAATAACCCATAGATATATACAGTAGATATTGTATACGGACCCTGAGCATGCGCCAGTAGCGCCGCCACATTTGTACAGTGCTCCCAGCACAAATGTCATTCAACCGCACTAGTCAAGACAGTGTGCTAACTTGAAGATGCTTTACTTTAGCGCTGTGTACAGGTGTAGTAACAAGCAAACAGAAAACAAAGCATAAATGCAGAACATTTCATAGGTAAGATTTCGTTTGGTATGTTTTTGTTTGCTATTAACTTTTGTGCTAAATATTGATGATAATACAGTCTCTTACTGCACTGACCATAAGACAGAGTAGCACCAACTCGCGGTAAAGTTTAGATCGGATATGCGGCCGGCCGGAAGTGAGATATGCACATTAATATAGCAGCATTTATTAATGACACTGTAAAACAATAATTAATATTTTTACAGTACTGTAACGGTTGGGTTTAGGGTTGGGGTGGGGGTAGACATTAATAAAATACAATAAATAGGAAATTTATTAAATAATAGAAATAATTCTCATTAACTTTCGGTTAGCAACAACCCCAACTCGCTCTGAATACTAGGCTTATGCTAGTTTTGTTGAATAAAATAAGCAAGCAATGTAAATGAAATATGACAACAAGACGCTGCGCTGCCAGAAACGTGTATTATTGTCGGCTAAGTGAACGAGTCGTTCATAACGGAGATTCATTCACAGATGAATCGCTCCCTTCATTAGAATGAGAAGTGAAAGCAGGAGAGGGGGGGTGTTTCAGGACACGGATCAGACCAAATTTAACAGGGAGGGTGGATAGTACATTTCCATACAAACAAACACACACTCTTTGTCAACAATGCCCGTGCGATCATTAGATAGAAAAGTGATGTAAAATGCTAATTTTCGTAATTAAAAAAAATGACCACCGGGAAAACTCCTGATCATGATTATATGTATATATATGTGTGTATCTCTGGCTCTAGATGGTCACAGTCCTCGACTACAGTTTGGTCCCGCATTCATTTCAAAGGAGCGCTACCCTGTACTAAAATGGCGGCTCTATTGATGCATTCCTTCCAATAGACATCAACAGGGTAGGTGACATCTAATGTAAAGATCTATGTGAACCCTAGTATTTATATGTTTGTGTTTACTGGTTTCAATGTAGCATTTGTGTTTAACAGAACAGAAAAAACACTAGCTGTTTTGGAAACAGTCAAGAGTGATTTAAATCATGACAGAAATGTCATTTTGTAAAGTTTATTTATAAACTAATTTCAAGAGGATCACCTGCTTATGATTGTTAGGGCGTACTCACTATGTAGTTGCCTTTAACCGGGCCAAAGCACGTTTGTCCCCCCTCCCGTCTCCCCTGACGGCCTGCACTCACATTGCATTCGGGCCTGGGCAAGCTTACGTCATCGATGATGCGAACAGATCAGCCACTTTTGACGCTCATAAACAATAAACAAGTCCTCGTGCTGCAGGAATTAGGAGGTTTGCTGAAGGTGCGGAGCTTTCGTGCAGTAAGGGGTTTGCATCTTTAATAATCTACGATAGTTTGCGTTCATTAAACAGTAAGAATAATTAATAAACGCATATGAAACAGTCCCTTTAAAGTCACGTCTCGCTTTCAGTTTCGGGCTTTGGCGTGTTTTGCACTCACACACAAGCGTACCGCACAAGTGAACTGCGCCCTGGCACACTTTTTCCAAACGGGCCAGGGCCGGCCAAGTGACCCATGCCTGAGCCCGATTCAGAGCACTCACATTTCTCAAACAATCCGGGAAACGAGCCTGGGCACGGTTCTGTTAGCATAGTGTGAGTAGGCCCTTAGTGGCTGGATCTGCATTATCCAATTCTCAATGCACCAATCAGACGACTCCTAAGCTACTACAAATACCCTGGGTCATGTACCACTGCTATCTTTGTTTTGAAGAATCCCCCCATCCACCCCTACTCCTCCTTCTTTCTAGATGGGTGACACAATGGCCCAGTGCTTAGCACTGTTGCCTCACCGCAAGAACGTCTCTGGTTCCAGGCTTTACCAAACCAGCGGACGTTTCTGTGTGGAGTTTGCATTTTCTCCCCTTGCTCACGTGGGTTTCCCCCGGGTTCCCCGGTTTCCTCCCACAATCCAAAAACATGCAACTTAAGTGAACTGACTAATCCAAATCATCACCATAGACATGCACCTAGTAAGTAGTTATCTCTTAAGAGCAATCACTATCCGTTCATTAGCTACTACAGGAGGGGAGTTTACGAGATCTACCTGAGCTCAAACTCCCCTCTCGCCTTGCAAACAGGAGGGAGCCCCGGGCTCGAGGATCTTATGAGCTCAGTGCTCTCTCCTGGGACAGCATGCCAAACAAGCTTTATTATCAATCATCAGCTAAGTGTGAACTCTTGAAGTGTAAAATGACTCTTAAAATAATATTCAGTTATTAATTTGCAATACATATGGCTAGGTTTTAAGCAATATGACTGTCATAATATTCTTTTAGAGAGACTTTGAGTGCTGGAAGTCACACACGAGTTCTTCTAGATGGAAAATCTGATTTTTCTCATGCTGAAACTGTTTCCATGCTGAGGTAAAGAGAGAAACACACACACACACACACACACACACACACGCACACACACACACGCGCGTGCACGTTCCTATATCACAGTGTGGACACAAGTCCCCATGAGTCTGTGTTCATTCAGGTTTAAGTTCCCACTGGGACATAAAAACAAACGCACACACATACAGGTTAGTTTTTGTGAGTTTAGGGGACATTCCCATTTTTATACTGTATAAACTGTATTTTCTATCACCCTACATCAGAACTACCCCTTACATTAAACTGTGCAGTTTTACCCACTGAAAAATATTGTGATTTATAAACATTTTATTTAAGTAATGGGGAGATCACCAATGTCCTCCTTCAATACCTCTGTCAAACTCATATACACATTTATGTCATGATATGTCACTAAACACACACACACACCCCAGACACACACACACACACATACACATACATACAGGTTTGTTTTTGTGAATTGAGGGGACATTCTAAAGGTTTTCATTGTTTTTTTTATACTGTACAAACTGTGTTTTCTATCACCCTACACCAAAATGACAGGAAACTGCTGTTTTACTTTCTGAAAAACAAAATCATGTATGACTTATAAGCTTTTTGGATAATGAGGACATCAGCAACATCCTCATAATTCTACATCACATTGTAATATCTGTGTCAAACCCATATCTTTATACACATTATGCACACTTATGTCCTGACACACACACACACACACACACACACACACAGGTTTGTTTTTTTAAATTGAGGGGACATTTTATAGGTTTCCATAGTTTTTTAATGCTGAAACTGCAGTTTTACTTTCTGAAAAACAAAAACAAAAAATTATTATAGAGCTTTTTTTTTTTTTTTTAAAAATGAGGAGATCAGCAATGTCCTCACAATTCACCATCTCATCGTAGGCTAATATCTGTGTCAAACCCATATCAATATACACATTTATGTCCTGATATGTCAAACACACACACACACACACACACACACACACACACACACACACACGTTTGTTTTTGTGAATTGAGGGGACATTCCATAGGTTTCCATTGTTGTTTTAATACTGTACAACTGTATTTGTGATGGTAAACTGTGTGCAGTTGTATTTCTGAGAATAAGCCTTGTTTATTACTATATTATAAACAAAATGTTAAGCTTTTTAAAAAACGGTGAGATCGTCATCAATATGTTTGTTTTTGTGAATTAAGGGGACATTTCATAGGTTTCCATAGTTTTTTATACCGTACAAACTGTATTTTCTATCACTCTACACCAAAACTACCCCTTACAGGAAAATGCAGCTTCACTTTCTGAAAAACTAAATTACTATGTATTATTTATTAGCTTTTATAAAAATGGGGAGACCTGCAATGTCCTCATAATTCAGTATGTCATTGTAATATCTGTGCCAAACCCATATCATTACACACATTTATGTCCTGAAATGTCACAAAAGCATGCATCTACCCACGTACAAACACACACCCACACACATACAGGTTTATTTTTGTGAATTGTGGGGACATTCCATAGGTTTCCTTTTTTTAATACTGTACAAGCTGTATTTTCTCTCACCATACACCTTACAGGAAACTGCAATTTTACTTAAAATAATAATAATAATAATGATTCTGTATGATTTATAAGTCCATCGTCCTCATAATTCAGCATTTCCCCGTAATATCTGTGTAAAACTTACATCATTATACACATTTATGTCCTGATATGTCACAAAAACACGCACACCCATACACAAACAACTTTGTTTTTGTGAATTGAGGGGACATTCCATAGGTTTCCATTGTGTTTTTAATACTGTACAAACTGTTTTCTATCACCCTACACCTAAACCCCTTACAGGAAACTGCAGTTTTACTTAAAATAATAATAATAATAATAATAATAATAATAATAATAATAATAATAATAATAATAATAATAATAATAATGCTAATAATAATAATAATAATAATAATAATAATTCTGTATGATTTATAAGTCCAATGTCCTTATAATTCAGAATCCCCCCGTAATATCTGTGTAAAACCAATATCATTACACACATATTTATGTGCTGATATGTCACAAAAACACGCACCCACACACACGCACGCACACACACAGCAACAGTCGCGCGGCGGAGGATGCGCACAACATGAGCAACAGCCAATACAGCTCTCTCACAGCAGCAGACGACCGATTCCGAGTCTATCCCTCTCATTTATATAATATAAAAACACTTTATTAATCTAAAGCGATTTGTAAAGCCGGTCAGACGCTTTTCCTGCGCTTTCCACTGGATTAAATCTCCGGTTGATCGTCACGGTTCGGCGGAGACGCTTCGCATCACAGGTGACTGATTCCTCTTCCTCATTTCAGCCTCCATTCTGAGGTAAAACACAGTACCTGAAACACAAAAAACACAAATTATAACCGACGTGAGATGTCGTATGCAGTATGAGTGTGTGAATAAATGACTTCATCGCGTTTATTCCTAGAAATCCGTGCGCGCGCAGAGACTACAATGCATTCCAGTCATAGCTAATAATACTGAATAGTGAACATCATGATCATACCTGCATAAAACAATGTGTTTATACCAGAAACAATCTTGTGTTTGATTCGGTGTGATATGCTCCGGTGAGATCCCGATCAAATCATCCGCGCGCCCTGCAGCCCATATGGAGAGCAACGAGATCGTTTTGTTCGTAAATGAAGATGAATTGGAGCAGATTTACGAGCTCTTTTACACTCGCCTGTGTGTTTGTGACGATCTTGGACTGATGTTTGGATGGATTTGGGTTACAAGAGAGCAGATTTTGAGGCCACACGATAACGCACACGCGTATTTAGATGCGCGTTTGGGTTGCGTTTGCGTTTAAACGCGCGCGTTTGTGAAGCGTTTATGATTAGTTTATTAAATAAATCATCAGATATATGCAGCTATTGATCACCGATAATGGATCTTGCATTGTTTAAAGGGCTTATGGGTCTCGGTCTCTCTCTTTCTGTGTGTGTATATGTGTGTGTGTTTTCAGTCTATCATGTCCACATATGCTTCAGTCTGACATGATTTCTCACAGGTTCTGCATTTGGCATCAGTCTATGCTGATGTGATGTTTGTAATAATATAAAACTAATAATTAAGTCTAAAGAATTAAATCATTTGTACTTAAAAAAATAACATGTATGTAATTATCACTGCTCCACGATGCATTCTCCAGTATTTTTAAAAATCGTTATAAGGCATAATCCAATAATATCAATACAAAAAATGACTACAACAATAATAATCTAATAGTCCACGTTATTACCTGTTTTGTAAATATGAATATACATATTTAATCCTATTATTAAGGATTGTTAAAGCTCTCTATCTGTTTTTAGTCGTCTACAAATGCTTCAGTCTGACATGATTTCTCACAGGTTCGGCATTTGGCATCCCTTTATACTGATGTGATGTTAATAATAATAAAAAACTAACCATTTAATGTAGGCATCGGACGATAACCGTTTTCAAGGTGTACTGTAGTTTGGAGAAGTCAAGGTTTTAAAACTGCCAACATTTTCTATAATACCGTTCCTAAGATATGTGTAAGCTTTTATATTTACGTTTTTTTAGGTTAACAGTATCTCCTGCAGAAAAAATATCCAAAGATGCCATTTTAAATTGTTAATAAATCAGTGTTTTAGAAACTAATGAAGACAGCAGAAGTCAATGATTCATTTGAATTATTTAGCCTGACATGTTTGCATCTCCAAAATATTATAAAATCTTTCAAAAATTAAATATATTGTTTCAAAGGGGAAAAAGTTTAGTTTTTTTTACCCAGACATTTAGAAAGAATATATTTTAGAGCAGTGAGCACAATACCGTGATACTGTGATATGTTTATTCAAGGTTATCTTACCGTCAGAATCGTATACTGCCCCATGCCTAATTTAATGTAAAGAATTAAATCATTCGTACTTAAATAAATATATATACAGTTGAAGTCAGAATTATTAGCCCCCCTTTGATTTTTTTTTTAAATATTCCCCAAATGATGTTTAACAGAGCAAGGAAATTTTCACAGTATGTCTGATAATATTTTTTCTGCTGGAAAAAAAAGTATTTTTTGTTTTATTCCAGCTAGAATAAAAGCAGATTTTATTTAAAAAAAACATTTTAAGGTCAATATTATTAGCCTTTTTAAGCTGTATATATTTTTTCGATATTCTACAGAACAAACCACTGTTATACGATAACTTGCCTAGTTAACCTAATTAACCTAGTTAAGCCTTTAAATGTCATTTTAAGCTGTATAGAAGTGTCCTGAAGAATATCTAGTCAAACATAATTTACTGTCATCATAGCAAATATATATATATATATATATATATATATATATATATATATATATATATATATATATATATATATATATATTTGCTATGATGATTAATTGTAAGGCATATTACAATAAAAACAATACTAGACTTTACATTGGTAAAAGGCTCACTGGTTTCTCTCTCTCTCTCTCTCTGAAGAAAAATCTTCAGCGCCAAGTGCCATAATCTTACCTATACTAAACTAAGTATACAAAAATATAAATACACAGATGGCGTTCACTTCTTACCTGGTATATAAATATATATATATATATATATATATATATATATATATATATATATATATATATATATATATATATTGGCTATGATGATTAATTGTAAGGCATATTACAATAAAAACAATACTAGACTTTACATTGGTAAAAGGCTCACTGGTTTCTCTCTCTCTCTCTCTCTGAAGAAAAATCTTCAGCGCCAAGTGCCATAATCTTACCTATACTAAACTAAGTATACAAAAATATAAATACACAGATGGCGTTCACTTCTTACCTGGTATATAAATATATATATATATATATATATATATATATATATATATATATATATATATATATTGGCTATGATGATTAATTGTAAGGCATATTACAATAATAACAATACTAGACTTTACATTGGTAAAAGGCTCACTGTTCTCTCTCTCTCTCTCTCTCTCTCTCTCTCTCTCTCTCTATTTTCAGTCTATCGTGTGTTCACATATGTTCACATTATGGATCTTGCCTTGTTAAAGGGCTCATGGGTCTCTCTCTCTGTTTACAGTCGATCATATTTCACATATGCTTCAGTCATGATTTTCCCACAGGTTTTGCATGTACCATTTGTAGAGGCAGTTCATAGTATATATTACTGACGATACAGTCAACATGCAACGTAATAATTGCAATCATAAAACATTTTAAATTGTCTTCATATGAAAAAAAATGTTTATCAACGAAAATGTGTATATATATATTTACACATTATTTACGACTCAGCAAGAAGGTCGCTGGTTTGAATCCCAGCTGGGCCAGTTGGCATTTTAGTGTGGAGTTTGCATGTTCTCCACATGTTGGCGTGGGTTTACTCTGGGTGCTCCGGTTTCCCCCACAGTCCAAACACATGCTCTATTGCGGAATCGATTAACTAAATTGGCCGTAGTGTGAATGGGTGTTTCCCAGTACTGGGTTGCAGCTGGAAGGGCATGCGTTGCATAAAACATATGCTAGATTAGTTGGCAGGACCACAATGAGTGACTCACAAGCCGAAGGAAAATGAATGAATGACTAAAGATAATATGATATATGACAAATAAATAAACGGATAAATAAAATTATTAGCTGTATGGCATAATACATAATACACAACATTCAATAACTAACATTACCTGTTTTAATATATGCATGTATGTGTTTTCATACTAATTCTTTGTCTTATTATATTATTCAGTGAAGAATTATAGTTTCCTTTTAGATTTCTTTGAGAAATCAAATAAATAAAGTTTCCATTTTGATTCTTCCATACCTTTATTTTAGAGTATGTTGTAATTATATTCTATATATACTATAAAGACATATAATCTATTTGTAATCTAATATGTAAACTGATGTGTAATCCTCCCGACTAAACATTGGATTACAAATGTAGAAATTTTAAATAAACATTAATAAAATTTAAGCTAAAAGCTAAAGATTACAGACTTTACATAAGAGAAATTACTAAAATGCAAAATGTAAGCAACTTTTCCCCCAAGTTGTTATTCTAATAACTGATTTATTTTCTCTTTGCCATGATGACAGTAAATAATATTAGACTAGATATTCTTCAAGACACTAGTATTCAGCTTAAAGTGACATTTAAAGGCTTAACTAGGTTAATTAAGGTAAAGTTAGGGTTATTAGGCAAGTCATTGTATAACAGTGGTTTGTTCTGGAGACCAAAACTAATATTGCTTAAGGGGGCGAATAATATTGACCTTAAAATGGGTTTAAAACAATTAAAATCAAATAAGACAAATAAAACAAATAAGACTTTCTCCAGAAGAAAAAATATTGTAGGAAATACTGTGAAAATTTCCTGAATCTGATAAACATCATTTGACGAATATTTGAAAAGTAAAAAAAAATTTACAGAAGTAATTTTCACGTCAACAATATACAGTTGAAGTCAGAATTATTAGCCCCCCTTTGAATTTTTTTTCTTTTATCAAATATTTCCCATATTATGTTCAACAGTGCAAGGAAGCTTTCACAGTATGTCTGATAATATTCTTTCTTTCACAGAAAGTCTTATTTGTTTTATTTCGGCTAGAATAAAAGCAGTTTTTAATTTTTGATTATTAAAAATTATTATTGTGGAAAGAATTTGATTGGAAAGTAAAAATGAGGTACTTTAATACTCCTTTTGTAATATCTACATATGTAAAAGGACCATCTGTAGCTTTGTGTTGGAGAAAATGTGATAAAATTGGAGATCACACCCACATTTTTTGGGACTGTCCTAAGATTCAAGAATTTTGGAAAAATGTTAAAAAAAGAAATAGATAAGATACTAGATATAGAAATACCTCTCAATCCAGTTATGTGCTTACTGGGAGCACTGTCCAAAGAAATGTATAATGAAGACACAAGATTTATCCTAAGGATATTATCACTGGTTGCAAAAAAAATGATAACAGTACACTGGATGGAAGAAAACTCTCCAAAGGTAGCTCAGTGGATTCAGAGACTTAAAAAGGTCTTGTTTAAAATGACTGCATGTCTACAAATGAAGACTGATATTTTTCTGAGGAGGTGGAAAAGTATTATGACATATTTAGAAGTTGCTTAACCTACTGTCACCGTAATTTGATGTAACTACAATGCAACGCAATGTAACTTGATGTACAAGTGTATTCCCCTTAAAGTAATTATGATGGCAATACCTTTTATTTATTTATTTACTTTTTATTTTTATTTATTTTTTTACTATTTACATTTTTTATTTATTATTATTATTTTTTTTATTATAATTTCATTATTGTTTTTTGTGTGTTTTTTTATTTTTATTTTATGTATCACCTCATGTGTAAGGGGTTAAATTGTTGGTAAAGGGGATGTTCTGTAATAAAAAATATATATATATATATATATATATATATATTGAAAAAATCTGAAATAAAAAGTAAAAAAAAAAACTAAACAAAAACAAATTATTAGCCCCTTTAAGCTATTTTTTTTTTTTGGATATTCTACAGAACAAATCGTCCTTATACAATAACTTGCCTAATTACCCTAAGCTGCCTAGTTAAGCTAATTAAGCCTTTAAATGTCACTTTAAGCTGTATAGAAGAATATCTAGTCTAATATTATTTACTGTCATCATGGCAAAGATAAAATAAATCAGTTATTAGAGATGAGTTATTAACACTATTATGTTTATAAATGTGCTGAAGAAATCTGTCTGTCAAACAGAAATTGGGGGAAAAATAAACAGGGGGGCTAATAATTGCAGATTACTATGGTTACTATGGTATAAAAACAGCACTACAAAATACAAAAAAGAGAGAGATCAACTTAGAAAGTCATTTAACAGTTTAACAATGATTTGATGAGCTGTAGTTTGAAATGACGCTGTTTTCTCTTAGCGCTTATGTCGGCATCTTGTGACGATTGATGAACATCGTCAATCATCTTTGTTCAAAGACAGGCTAATAATGGCCGCCAACGCGCTGTCTCTCCGAAATTATAAATATAAAAAATAGGCACTATCCTTATAAATAAACTGCATAGTTGCAATCTAAACAACTACATTCTCGTAGTCTCTAAAGTATATCGGCGTTATATATATATTAGTCGTATTGCGCAGCCCTAGTTATAGATATATATTGTGTCTACAACATGTAATAGAAAATCACATCTGATAATAATCAATGATACATCTTCAATTATACTTCTACATATACAAGTCTACGTGCGGTATATTTTGCCCTGATTTTTCTCTCTCATTTTGTCTTCGTTTCATCAGATGCTCATTAATCCTCCAGACCATCATAATGTGTGTGCGGAAACTGTGCAGAGTCCCGTCCAAGAGCATCGTGTTCTTCTTCTGCTGGAGCTAAACCAGAAAACTGGCCTTCAGGATTATCTGCATTGAATATAAGAGCATCTCAGATCATCTATTCTGGATTATTCTTCTGTGGAGGAGGAGGAAGTGGAGGAGTATGATTACTTCCAGAGCAGGAATACTACAGACTAATCTTGTTTATGTGCGCAAACTCAATTACAGTGGCGAATCCCTCATGTGAACACAACTGCGTCTAATTCGTTTTCCTGCAGGACGTGCATCGATTTCTGCAGTTTCTTCGCATCGGATTCTCTAGGTGTAAATTGAGAAGACGTTTGCTGGTGTGAGACAAGGTTATTATAGTTTTGCATCTTTAAATGAGATTTTATTTTGTTTGTTTGAGGTTTTATTTTGTTTTTATTTGTTTAATTTAATTTTTGAACCCCTTTTAGTCATTTTAGTTTTTACAGAATAAACAAAACACATCTAGTGTTGACCAGAGCAAAAGTAAGCCTTTGCTTATATTAACTCTTGTGCAAACCGTAATAAAAGTAACATTTATTATTTATTTTTTAACACGAAACCTTTATTTTACCAGGAAAAATCTCTTGTAATCTGTTTTTCATGAGTGTTTTGCATGTAAAATAATCGCTTGAGCAAAACACTGAAGCCAAAACCACACAAAAACAACGAAATTATGAAGAATTCAGACAAGCATGTAGTTTTTTATTTTTGCAAATGAAGGAAAAGGGTTTGTCTATGAAAGCGACGTCCACTGTTATTCCTCTAAACAGCCGCAGGTCAGATATTCTGGCACAGAATGAGGGCTTATTAATGCTAAAAACTAATATTTATTGTTGCTAATTAGCATTTATTTAACAGATTTCTGCATTTCTTTTGAGATTTTACATTTTATTTATTTATTTGCTAATTATTATTGGATTTCAGTAGTTTATATATTATATAGTTTATAATATTGTTTTTCAGTAGTTTTTTAGTGACTGCTATTATTATTATTTTTTTAGTTTTGGGATTTATTTTTTTGCCTGTTACTATTTTATTTCAGATAGTTTTTCAGTGGCTTGTTAATCTTTTTGTGATTTTTGTAGATTTTATAAAAATTTTTTTTTTTTGCTATTTACTATTTTATTTCATGTAGTTTTCAGTGACTGCTTTTATTTTTTTTTATTTTTTATTTTTTTTTACATTTTATTAATTAAATTTTTTGCTAATCATATTTTTTTATTTTTAGTGACTGCTTTTTTTGATTTATTGATTTTTACATTTTATTATTATTTTTTGCTAATTATTATTGTGTTTTAGATAGATTTCAGTGATTGCTTTTCATTTTTTGTGATTTTTTTTTTTTACATTTTATTTTATTTTTTTGATAATTATTATTTTATTTCAGGTGGTTTTCAGTGACTGCTTTTATTTTTTATTTAGTGATTTTTACACTTTATAAATTTTTTGGCTAATTATTATTGTATTTTAGATAGATTTTTTGTGATTTATTTATTTTTTTGATTTTTTAATTAATTTTTTTTACATTTTATTTTCATATTTTTTGCTAATTATTATTTTATTTCAGGTGGTTTTCAGTGACTGCTTTTATTTTTTATGTTGTGATTTTTACATTTTATTGAATTTTTTTGCTGATTATTGCATTTCAGAATGTTTTCAGTGACTGCAGTTCATTTTTAATTAATTTAGTGATTTTTACATTTTATTTATTTTATTTTTGCTAATTATTATTGAATTTCAGATAGTTTTTTTGTGACGTTTTAGTTTGACATTTTGTGATTTTTACATTTTATTTATTTTTTGCTAATTTTTATTGTAATTCAGAGAGTTTTCAGTGACTGCTTTTATTTTTTATGTTGTGATTTTAACATTTTATTTATTTTCTGCTAATTATTATTGTATTTCAGAGAGTTTTCAGTCACTGCTTTTATTTATTTGTTAACATTTTGTGAATTGTACATTATATAACAGTCAACTAAAATGTTTTAAGCAATAGTTTTTGTTTTCATTTGCTAAAATAGCCCTAGTGTGAGCTGGGTCAATAACCCAGGTGTGAGCTGGGTCAATGGCTCGACCCGGAGCGCTGGCGGCCGGATACCCATCTCAGAGCATGGCGCGGGTGGTGGTTTGGGAATGGCTGAATGAGCATGGCCGCTGGAGGCCGTACAGCGCCGCCGTTTGTCATCACATCGAAAATGTCCTGAAGGGGGACGCACGCGGGACCGTCATACTAGGACAGGTGGATCCGCAGCTCGCACCGTACCTCATCGACCTGCAGTCCATGCACCAGTTCAGACAAGACACAGGTGAGACATGCAATGCTGGGTTTTATGAAAGAAAGCATGATGCAATTTTGAGTTTGGGTGTGCTTAGTTTGATGCAAAATGAGTTTGGATGTGCTTATTTGACCCCTTTTTTTGCGATTTAAGTCTTTTGTGTCTCTAGAATGTGTCTGTAAAGTTTCAGCTCAAAACACCCATCAAATTATTTATTATAGCTTTCAGAAGTTGTGATTTTCACCTCTGAGCACATTGTAGCTGTTTTTGTTGCCTGTGCCTTTAATGCAAATGTGCTAGTTCTCCCTGCCCACTGTTCCCACATGCCTGTCAGAGCCACAGAGATCAGTCCCTATTGGCTCGTTTCCACTGACTGGTACGGTACGGTTCGGTTTGGTACGGGTCACCATTATCAAGCTTGCGTTTCCACTATCAAGAGTACCCTTTTGGTGGGCGTGGTGTATGACAGAAAGTTTCAGTCAACGTCATTCTCGCTCGGGGAAATGTCTACAATAAAACTGTACGGGTCACTTACATCATATGAGAAGCACTTCTCACAACACAGATGCTTCATACACATAAATACTTGTGTAGAAATGTTTATTACTAACTTTTCAATGAACATGAGTTGATTATAACTGCAGATCAATGATAGTGCGAAACAGCCTACTGTAACGTCTGTAATTATATTAAATAACTAAATAAATGAACATATATAAACACATACAGACCCTTACAGTCTCTGATATGTTACCAACTACAGAAGAACTACACACAACAGACATTTCGTCCGTATTTAGGTTCAAAACAACACAAAATATAGCCTACAGTCAGTGTAAACCTCTCATCGGTGTCTGTAATCTTCAGCAGCACATGTAGCCTCTGTTAGACAGTAATTCAATCATTCTGAGTTCATATTAGTCCAAAACGTGAAGATAATAAGTTAGTTAATCATGGCATTTTGTTCATGTTTGCTGAAAAATAATGTGCTCTTTTTTTCCGGCTTCTCCTTTGTTTCTTCGCGCTTCACTCTCGCGTTTGTCAGTGTCTGACAGGATCGGGTTTCAAAAGCTCGTCAATAATCAAGCGCAGGTTATTATCATCAGCTCAAGAAGTTTATTATTTCAGATATAATGTTAGACGCGCAAGGAAGAAAGCGAAACCGCTCGCGCCTCAGACTGCCTCGTAAAAACACTACGCGGCACAGGGTAAATCTGCTCTACTCCATGGCTTTGTGGCTGTTTATCAAGACAACGACAAGGTTTGTTTGAGCCCGGGTCGACCATGGCTCGTTATTATATGTATAAATAATTCTGCTGTAATCTCTCGGCTGTGCGTGTATTTCAAACATGGCAGTTTTTTTTGTTTTCATTCTGGCTTGTTGCGTAAGCGAATGACGTATTTCTGTAAACCAATAGCGTTCAGCTGCGCGTCTAGCTCCGCCTTTTGGTACCCTTTCTCACGTTTGGTACCCTTTCGAAAGGGTGACGAAAAAGTGGTACGGTACGGTTCGGTTCGGTGCACTTTTTGACAGTGGAAACGGCTATAAAAGCGTACCAAACCAAACCGAACCGTACCGTACCACTCAGTGGAAACGGGCCTTAAGTGTGTCTCCATCTCCTGCTGCGATCTATCTTTTTGGTGATCTATCTTATTTTAATGCATATTTTGGGAAAATGCTTTGGATGTTTGATATTTTTGAGAACAGGTGAGACTTGCACCGCTGCACTGGATTTTATGAGAGCCAGATATTTTTAATTATGATGCAATAATACGTTTGGATGTTTTTATCCTAGTAGGATGCTTAAAGATGAAGTTTATGGAGCTTTTCTGTCGTTTCTGTTTCATATTTTGATCAAATGTATTTTTCTGACCCAATTGACAGAGATTTTGTCACTTATAATTTCATTTTTTATGTAACCCTTGTGTGCGGTTAGGTTGTTTTCATCCACTCTGGGCTGATTGAGTCTTAATTTGGCCACAACTTTCTCTGTGTTTCAGCTAATGGGATGATTTTAGGTGATAAATCTTATTTTA
The DNA here is from genome assembly GCF_903798145.1 of Danio aesculapii. Taxonomy (NCBI): domain Eukaryota; kingdom Metazoa; phylum Chordata; class Actinopteri; order Cypriniformes; family Danionidae; genus Danio; species Danio aesculapii. The sequence continues at coordinate 52,550,418 of NC_079442.1, forward strand.
ATGCATATTTTGAGAAAATGCTTTGAAAGTTTTGAAAAACTCAGCAATACACTCTTGGCAATCTGACTCCCCTTTGGTTATGGTTCATTATGGCTGTTTTTGCCCCATTGACTTCTATTATAATCACATTTTTTTGATTGTAAATCCATGACAGCATATAATCATGCATTCTTGATTGTTTTTCCTGTTGGGAAGACAGCATAGTTTCTAGTTTTTATATGTAGTATATTGCATGTGTGTGTGTGTTTGTGTGACCTTGATATATTTGAGAACAGGTGAGACTTGCACCGCTGCACTGGACTTTATGAAAGCCAGATATTTTTAATTATGATGCAATAATACGTTTGGATGTTTTTATTTCAGAAGGATGCTTAAAGTTTATAGAGGTTTTCAGTCATTTCTGTTTAACATTTTGATCAAATGTATTTTTCTGACCCAATCGACAGAGATTGTGTCACTTATAATGTAGCTTTTTTTAATGTAACCCTTGTGTGCTGTTGGGTTGTTTTCATCCACTCTGGGCTGATTTTGAGTCTTAATTTGGCTGCAACTTTCTCTGTGTTTCAGCAAATGGGATGATTTTAGGTGATAAATCTTATTTTAATGCATATTTTAGGAAAATGCTTTGAAAGTTTTGAAAAACTCAGCAATACCAATGAACTCCCATTCAGTTCAGTAATACATATTCATTTATTTAAACAAGACTTAAGCCTTGTGCACTGCTCAAATGGACTCCCCTTTCGTTATGTTGGTGGCTGTTTTTGCCCCATTGACTTCCATTATAACGCTGTACTGGGTTTTATGAAAGAAATCAAGATGCAATTAATTATAAAGTATGACGCAAAATGAGTTTGGGTGTTAGTTTTTGTCTTGCCTTAAGATTATGGTAATGGTATGATTAGAGATTTAATGTTTATGGAGCCTTTACATCATTTCTGCTGTAGAGTCAGAAAGAAAGAAACCTGTTTTATATTTTGATCAAATGTATTTTTCTGACCCAATTGACTGAGATTTTGTCAATTATAATTTATTTATTTTTTTTTTTTATGCAACCCTTGTGTGCTGTTAGGTCGTTTTTGTCCACTCTGAGTTGATTTTGAGTCTTAATTTTGCCATAAAGTTCCCTGTGTTTCAGCAAATGGAATTATTTTTGATGCATATTTTGGGGAAATGCTTTGAAAGTTTTCAAAAACAATACACGGTGGGCAAATTGACTCCCGTTCAGTTCAGTTATACACAGGGGCGTAGCAACCGGGGGGTACAGGGGGATCTGTCCCTCTCACTTTTAGAGACAGACCATTTAGAAACAGGTGATTAATAATTATATGAACATATGGGCTCATACAGCCGTCCCCCCCACTTTTAAAATGTCCGCCACGCCCCTGGTTTATACATATTCTTTTGTTTAAACACGACTTAACCCTTGTGTATTGTTTAAATTGGCTTCCCTTTTGTTATGTTGGTGGCTGTTTTTGCCCCATTGACTTTCATTATAATACTGTAGTGGATTTTATGAAAGAAAGCAAGATGCAATTTATTGTTAAGTATTGAGCAAAATGAGTCTGGGTGTTAGTCTTTGTCTTAGAAGAAAGCTTCAAGATTAAGTTTACGGGGGCATTTCTGTTGTGTTTCTGTTTTTCTGCATATACAGCGGGGAAAAATAAGTATTGAACACATTGTCATGTTTTTTCCTGGGAATAATATTTCTAAAAACCTAAACAATACAAACATAAACATAAAACAAAACAAAAATAACTGTGCAATAACAATGAAATGACAGAAGGAGAAAGCACTGAACTACTGAAATGTGTTTAATGCTTGATTTAAAAGGCTTATTTTGGTGCTGCAGCTTAAAGACGCCTCTCATATGGAGAATGAAGTCACATGCATTGCTCAGGTGTGAGTTTCTCACAGACTTCAACAGAGTGTCTAAATAGTGCTTCTGTGGGTCTCGTCTATCAAATCTTAGCTTTATTTTGTATTCTCCATTGGATTGGGGTCAGGTGATTGGCTGGGCCATTCTACAGCTTGATTTTCTTTCTCTGAAAGCATCTGAGAGTCTCCTTGGCTGTGTTTTGGATTATTATCTTGCTGAAATGTCCACCCTGGTTTCATCTTCATCCTCCTGCTAATGTAGATGTTGGACTGAAGCAGCTGATATTCATTTACTCTGAGGAAGGGCAGAGGGTTGCTGAAGAACTACTGAGAGATTTCAGCTGCTGTCTGGGCTTTCACTGCCAAACTATACCTCCCTTTCTTCATGTGTTCAATACCTTTCCCAAAATCTTGATGGTTCTGTGGGTCTCGTCTATCAAATCTGAACTTTATTTTGTATTTTATATTGGATTCGGATCAGGTGATTGGCTGGGTCATTCTACAGCTTGATTTTCTTTCTCTGAAACTCCATTTGTAAACTTATTAGATTTGTTGTCTTTGCATATATGGATTTCTTTTAGTATTTTTGTCTAAATTATTCATCATATATTTATCATAAATAGTTTTTTAGGGGAAAAAATTGTAGAAAAAAATCAATTCTTAAAACCAGACAAAATGTCTGCTAGTGTTAAAAATGAAATAAATAATGGGAAAAACCAACCCAGGCTCATTCTGAAAACATACCCCTGTATATACATTTCTGGAAGGTGCCAAATACGTCCCAGGAGCTACGTTTTTTGCAGTTTTTATTCTGCCGAATCCACCAGAGGGCGCTATGTATGCTTTTTGGGATCTACAATTTCTCTTGCGAGTGCCATTCACACCTGCTGTTCTCGTGTAAATCCACCAAAGGCCGCTGTCGGCTGACTGACTGACTGACTGACTGACACACCCTCCTCCTTCCCTAAACCAAACCAATAGTGTTTTCAAAAGCACCGATTGACCAGCGCCCACCCACTTCCCTAAACTCAACCAACAGTTTTAAAAAGCAATCCAGAAGAAGCAAAGCCTGATTTTTACAATGTTTTCAGATTTTACCACATTCTCACCCTGTTTTTTACTTGTTTATTTTATTTTTTGACTTCTCTTTTTGTCTTAATCTGATTTCGGGAACCATTCTTTGCCAGACTCGAACCCTGTGGTTGTGGTCAACTCCTCTCTACTTCTCAAGTCTTCCGACACACATCGTCGAGCTACTGGATAAATTGATAACAGCGATAAAGCCGTTCATACGTAGGTAAGCGGTCAGCTGCTAAGCACGAAAAGGAACGGCGTCATACTGCCCTGTATCATTCGTTTGAAAGACTAAATGCAGCCATACATACCTCTGGCTACATATTTCATGATCTCCACAATTATATATAGGGCTACGCTTTCAGAATGAGCCTATCTTGGGAAAAACAGTACTCTTTTATTCAGACTACACTATGCTAAAATCTGTTAATTTTGCTACTTTTGTCTTCTTAAGTAAATATATAAAGAGTTCAGATGCAAAAGCCGCTAAACGCCACCTCTGCCAAATATATATATATATATTTACCAGCTAATAACTTTATATGTTTCTTTATTTAACCAGATAAAAAACCCATTGAGATCAAGATCTCATTTACAAGGGTGACCTGGCCAATCACACACGATTTATGAAAAAAAAAAAAAAAAATACTTAATAATAATAATAAATAGAAAATTAATATAATAAAGAAATACAGTTCAGTTGTTCATCTTTACCACATTTCAATATATTAAAAACACATACATTGAGAAATGGACTGTTGTTGTTTGTTAAAGAGGATAGAGCGAAACGATGTCATTGGGATGAGCTCAGACATTTTTAGTTCAGACTGAAGAGTATTCCAGGATGAGGAGGCGGCATGACTTAAGGCTCGCTTCCCTATTTCAGTTCAAACCCGGGGAACAGTCAAATGATAAGATTCACTTGAACGTAAGCCATACTGGCTTTTAGACTTATGAAGAAGGGAACATAAGTATGAAGGCACCAGTTCCAGAAGAGCCTTGTAGACCAGAGTCATCCAGTGGGAGTACCTTCTTACACTCAGAGAAGGCCACTCAGCTTTGGCATACAATTCACAATGGTAAGTCTTTGACAGCCAGTAACAAACCTTAGAGGACTGTGATAGATGGAGTTCAAAGGCTGAAGACGTTTGGTTGAAGCATTCATATATAAAACATCACCATAGTCAATCAATGGTAAAAATGTTGCACACACCAAATGTTTACGAGCTTTAGGAGAAAAGCAGGATGCATCTCGATAGTAAAATCCAAGCTTAACTCTCAATTTTCTAACCAAACTTGCTGTGTGTTCTTTGAAAGAGAGCTCCTGATCGAGTTGAAAGCCTAAATACTTATAGCTGGACACTAAATTGATTTGTTGACCTTGGGCAGTGGTCATTATCTATACAATGAAACTTCTGACCCTAATTAGAGGAGCCGGATAGAAAAAGCTCATTTACAAGAAAAGAGGTGTGATGGATTTAGAGGATCTTCATATGTTGATTTAAGAATGTTTAGACTTTTGTTCTGGAAAAGGAGACTGCGTGTAGGGTTTGAAGTGTCAATATGAGTGTGCAGACTGATAAATGACGGTTCTGAAGTTCCCACACATCAAAAGCAGAGCATCGAGGTTAAACGTTCAGCAGAGGAGCACCTCATTTGAGAAGTGCATGCGTGTGGGTTTGTGTATGTGTGTGAATGTGAGAAAGTGTGTGTGTGTTTGAATGAGTGTGTTGTGAGAGTAAGGGGGTGACACGGTGGCTCAGTGGTTAGCACTGTGGCCTCATAGCAAGAAGGTTGCTGGTTCGAGTCCCGGCTGGGTCAGTTGGTGTTTCTGTGTGGAGTTTGCATGTTCTCCCCGTGTTGGTGTGTGTTTCCTCCGGGTGCTCCGGTTTATCCCACAGTCCAAACACATGTGCTATAGGGGAATTGATGAACTAAATTGGCTGTAGTGTAAAAGTGTGTGTGTGTGAATGAGTGTGTATGGATGTACTGTATGGCTGTGTGTGTGTGTGCTGCATATGAAGTGAACTAGATGAACAAAGATGGCTTCAGGGTTTTTGGATGGTTTTGTAAATCTGTGCAGCTCCAAACAAGAGCTGGAACTCTCTGAGGACAGTCTTCATCTACACACACACACACACACACACACACACACACACACACACACACTCACATACACCCAAACAGAGTCACATACACACACAGACTAGAGCACACAAACACACTCACTGTCTCTCACTCTTTCTCTGTCTCTCCTTCACACACACACACACACACACACACACACACACACAGAACAGCGCGTCCCCAGGGCTGTGTGTTCATCTGATGCCTCTGTTTTCCCTCTGGAGAGAACAAATGACCTAAAGCAGAGCGGTTCAGGGTTAAATTAGGACACGTGGGATGCTGCTCCGTGGAAAACAAGCGAGCTGTGTGTTATTCTGGCGCATGTTTGTGTTCACGACAGCGGCTCTTCTGAAAGTGTGTCATTTCTATGACAATACCATCAACAAACAGAAAAAAGTGTGTGTGTGTTTCCCTGTCAGCCGCTGGTGGGACGAACAGATTGACGAACAGATTGAGTCAGCGTTTCTCAGATCGGGCTGCAGAGAGTCTGAAAAACATCACTGATGGAGCGATGCTGTTCACTCAGACGCTGCTAGAGTTGAGTTCACAAACGCTCGCAAAGAAACTATTACACGCTCAGTGGTTAGCACTGTGGCCTCAGAGCAAGAAGGTCGCTGGTTTGAGTCCCGGCTGCGTCAGTTGGCATTTCTGTGTGGAGTTTGCATGTTCTCCCCATGTTGGCGTGGGTTTCCCCCAGGTGCTCTGGTTTCCCCCACAGTCCAAAAACATGCGCTACAGGGGAATTGATGAACTAAATTGACCAGAGTGTATGAGTGTGTGTGTGAATGAGTGTGTACTGGGTGGCAGCTGGAAGACATATACTAGAATAGTTTCCGGTTCATTCCACTGTAGTGACCTCTGATAAATAAAGGACTAAGCCGAAGGAAAATGAATGAATGGAAATCATTGTGGAAATGTTGGGTTACCCACAGACTGTGTTCGGCAGAAAAAAGATCTCATACAGGTTTAGAAGAACTTTAAGTGTGAGTAAATGATGACCTGGTTTACTTTTCGGGTTGCACTGTCCCTTTAAGGGGAATTTCCTTTTGTCATCTTGCAGACATGATGGGAACGTTACTTTCAGATGCTTCTGTCATAACGTTTCAAATGTCTTAAGCATTTAAAGAGCCCATATTATACATGAAATAAGGTCATATTTAGGTTGTAAGGGTCTCCAACAACAGTCTAATATGCATGCAAGGTCAAAAAACACTTTGATGGTCTTATAATCTGCATTTATTTTTACCTAATTATCCCAGCGACTCCCATATGAATCGTTCAGTGATTCATTTGTTCCCAAACCCCTCGTCAGCGCGAAGCTAATCTGCGCTGATTGGACCGATGACAGCCTGCTGCGATTGGTCGACACTGGCAGGCTTCAGCGCGAGACAGAGTGAAATGCCCAGCAGATAATCTACAATATAAAAGTAGTCACAGTGCATACACGCTTCATAGTGGATTTTGGCTGCCAGTGGGTGAATGTAAATACTGACGACTAACTATTTTATCGAGCACACGCACACGCACAGGGCCGGCTCGTCCATAGCGGCGACACCTCCGTCCCCACCCGCGTCCTCAGTTATATCCGCAAATAATAACCCCACTCATTTTTATTCTCGTCTCTTGTCCAGATATCTAATCAAGAAGCATTTTTAAACAAGTAAAACATTATTAAAAAAAAAAAAATAATAATAATAAATAAATAAATAGCTAAATAATCTGCCAGTGAGGTAAGTAAAATACTCTCCTTTCAAACTGAATCCAAGTTTATTTGATTTCTTCCAATTAGCAGATTAGTTTGCTTGATTTAATAAAAAGCTGATTTTTTTACTGATTATTTCTGAAAACAAAACAGTATTTGTTACTTTATAAAATGCTTCTTTATTTAGGTTTTTGAGGTGTTTGATCTAGAAACAAGACTAAAACCAGGGCCAGAGTGGGTCTCCTTTTCAGCCTCCTGGAGTTTCAATCACTAGACCGGCCCACTTCAGTTCACGACTGACTATATTAAAATAACGTCATTATCAATTCAGTACTTTAGTGAAGATTTACTCGAACAGTTAACACAATGTAATGTTTAACAGTATCAGAGTCTATTTTCTGTAAGAACTAGTGCTTATTAAGTCCTTTTCTGCAATATCTGAATATATATTCAATGCAAAATAGGGTGTATGCTGAGCTAGTGTTTTTCCTATACTGATAAACTTCCGGTGACCTGTTATTCTGAGTTTTTTCTATTTTATACAGTTCCTTTTACAGCATCAATGTTGTAATGTAATTAAAATACATTGAGTTTAATAAACTTTGGTATTCATTTAGTTGCTCAAGCGTAAAACGAGACAAAAAGCCGTTTACTCGCACACGCCTGTCAGAATCGGCAGGCTAGCGCAGAAGCTCCATTGAATATACTGGGGTAAAATAAATGCTCATATTATAAAGACATGGCGGGGAAAATTTTAATTTAATGCAGTGCTGCTTGTACAATCTGAGACCCACTTTATATCAGATATCACTCAGGCAGTGGAGATCGCTGATTTTTAAAGAAAACAGACCTTAAACATGCCAAAATTGCATTGGCATACACTTCACCGGAAACGATTAACCCAGGTTACTGGCAAACTAAAAGTCCTATTAGCATGCTTCGGTATATACCCTATTGTTCACAGATATCCAGTCCTTAAACACAAATAAAGAATAAAACAAGTATTGCACTGTTATCTGCCAGACATTTTTAACCACAGTATTACCTTGTTATGAGGACCTCATCTACAGCTCCCCTTTTAAGCTTTCTGATCAAGTTAAGTCAGATGTATTAATGTAGTCAATCATCTGATTTCCTTAATTGTCTCAGGGCATTTTTCATTGAGCAGGTGTAATATTCATTAATATTAATTATTCTAATTCATATGACAATCCTACCTGCCCATTCGTGTGTTTGGCTCATGACTGGTGTTTGTTAACATTACAGATATCTGGACAAGAGGCTGCTGCTGCTGAAGAGCTATACAGTACAACAAAAAGTTTGGTACTGTGCATAAACGGTGGTTTGCAGACATCGTTGTTTTGCACTGCTCCTAACTAGCTTAACGTTAACTTACCGGCCGTTTCATCGTCTTCATGTGTTGTTGTACTCTCTCTGCCGCTGGTTTTAACAAAGAATGTACTCAGCTTTTTTAATTCTGGCCTTTTCAGGACCACCATTAGGTTTATTATGATCAGTTTTTCATCCCTCGCATATCTCTTAACAAATGATTTTGCTGATGAGCAAGGTGGGGAGTTGAATGATAATTACGTCATCATTAACCAGCGGCTGCATTCTGCTCAAGGGGCTGCAAGAAAATAGATAAAAAGAGTGGAGCTGTGATAAAATAAAGAGTGAGGCTATATGGTCAAATAAATGAATAAATAAATGGAAAAAGTGCGACTGCTGAGAGTGCAGGCAGCTTAGGACACTGGCCCTCGCGGCCAAAAAATGGACCGGCCCACCGGGAATACTGCCGGTCATACCTGCCAACACTCCCGTTTTTCCCGGGAGTCTCCCGTATTTCACACCCATCTCCCACCCACCTCCCGTATTGTTCTGTCTCCCGGAAAACTCCTGGAATTATAACCCCAAACCATAACCCCCCCTCCCATCAGCTTTTTGGTTCAGTCCTCATGCGCACCAAACCCAACACGCAACCATCTTCATACCTGCTCCCCAGTTTGCACACACCTTCACCCCCGCTTTTCAGTTCGCGTGCACCCCCCCTCTCTACACTATGTGCACACCTTACCCCTCCAGCTCCCCCCACACGCTCTTTACTTTGCGCACACCTTAACCAGTCGCCATCAACCACCCACCCCCCACCCCCCTCATTACTTCGCGCACACCCCCGGATAAATCTCATGAATTTTAGGATCCGAATGTTGGCAGGTATGCTGCTGGTCCTCCCGATTAGCCAATCCGGGCCTGACTAAAAGCATTTTTGCAGTGTGTGACCCTGGACCAAAAAAAATAATCTTATTTTGTAAGCAGATATAACAAAAAAATTAACTTACATGGGTCAAAATTCAGCTTTCAGGTGATATATTGTTTTTACAACATTATTAACAACCAGATAACTTAGGGTGACCGTCCAGTTGTTAGATATAACGTTATTAAAACACTGAGAAAACCTTTCTAGAATGTGGAAATCATTCCCTGTTAGCTGATCCTCATAACGCAGAGTGCACATTTATAACCAGTTTGACTGCACTCATCATGAAGGTTGTTTACATGGAGGTTGAATCTCTGTGAAAGTAAAGCAGAAACAGACTTTTATGGGTGATCCATGAACCCAGACTGGAGCTAAAATGAGAAATCAGCATGTCAAACCAGTGGCTTCACCGCTCCACCAGCCTCCAGATGCTGACTCTGTGTGGGTTTGTGTGGCTTCGCTTTCTTATATGGGACAAAACTGTCTTCAGAAGTGAGCTAAATCTGACAAAAGCTTCCTCTGGGAGTTTCTGAAACGCTAAACATGCAGGACCATTTCTTTTAGGGCAGTTAGTGAGGAGTCATTTACCTATAACTATTGATGTTCAATTCAGTTCAATTCCCCTTTATTTGTATAGCACTTATACAATGTAGATTGTGTCAAAGCAGCTTCACATAGAAGATCACAGTAAATAGGAACAGTGTAGTTCAGTTTTCAGAGTTTAAGTTCAGTTCAGCTCAGTTCAGTGTGGTTTAATAATCACTACTGAGAGTCCAAACACTGAAGAGCAAATCCAATGATACGCAGCTCTACAGATCCCAAACCATGCAAGCCAGTGGCGACAGCGGCGAGGAAAAAAACCTTGAGAGAAACCAGACTCAGTTGGGCACGACCATTTTCATTTCTCCGCTGGCCAAACGTCTTGTGCAGGGCTGCAGTCTGCAGGCGGAGGCTGGAAGCTGGAGCTTCCACCCCTCTATTACCACCACAGTAGCTGCTCAGTATACGGCCTGGTCCAGGATTATGGAAACCTTGGGATCATCTCGTCGTTGGTCTTAATCAGTGACTCTGCATAGTCTGAGGGCCTTGGGAGGTGTGTCCCCAGGTAGACACAGAACTGACAACCACTCATCCAGCCAGCTGAGGGAGCCCTCACCTGAATTCTGACTGCCAGTTCTTCGTTGGTTACTTCCTGTTTGGTGGCCATATTAACCTGGCCACACCAAACACTGCCTTACCGAGCGTTTTCTCACTGTTTTGTTCTGCCTTTCTGTTATGACCTTTGAGCCTGTTTTTGTTGACTACTGATTTTTGGATTACTGTTTTTGCCTTGGTTGCCTTGGAGGACTTTCTGTTTGTTATTCTGAACTTGCATTCTTACCGACTCCGATTTAGCCTGGTGATTTGGATTTGTTTGCTGAGAACTATTAAACTTCTTGCATTTGGATCTAATCTGTTTCCATGTCGTCACCACCGCCATTGTCACAATAATTAGCGTAGCTGCTGTTCATAGTGTACGTAAACAAGATGCAAAAACCTGTGTGGAAACCCGCTAAGTGGTGCACTGAATGTGTGAGGTTTATTCTCATTTTAGTGTGTTTCTGTGGATTTACTTGACTTATTATTGGGAACAATGTCTTTCCCAGAATGGAGGACTTTTTAAAATTACGTTATTTAGTTTATAATGTTTTTTTTGTCTCTAAAAAGGCAGTTTCTGGCTTAATTTTAATTTGAATTGCCTCATATAAGAACAGTAGAAGCTTTTATTTAGGGGTGTGTATTTTGTTTGTATATTGGACCAGATTTCCACACTGACACGGAGAAGGAACGTTTTAAAAACCAAAACGACCAAATGCTCCATTTTCAGGGCTGGAAAACTCTGAGGTATTGTGATCGGAAGTCACAATCGTAGCAAAACGTATGTGTTTAAAACTAAAACATATCAGTGTAAACGGGCCCCGAGTGTGTGTGTGTGTGAGTGAATGTTTGTGACCTTGGTGCACTTACCTTGATATAATTACCGTATAGTAAACCACACTAGCATCAGTAGCGTACACTTTGAAACACATTTTGAAAGGTTTGTGAAACCCCAAAACACATTTGTCGTGTAAACCAACAGCTAAAACAGGTAAAGAGTTTCCTGCTTTTAGTGGAAATTGGTGTTAGCGTAGACTGGCTTTGATTGTATTATATTTAGGATGGCACGGTGGCTCAGTGGTTAGCACTGTGGCCTCACAGCAAGAAGGTCACTTATTCGAGTCCCGGCTTGGTCAGTTGGCATTTCTGTGTGGAGTTTGCAAGTTCTCCCCGTGTTGGCGTGGGCTTCCTCTGGGTACTCCGATTTCCCCCACAGTCCAAACACATGTGGTACAGGGGAATTGAAAAGGCTAAATTGGTCATAGTATGTGTGTGTGAATGTGAGAGTGTGTGGGTGTTTCCTAGTACTGGGTTGCAGCTGGAAGGGCATCCGCTGTGTAAACATATGCTGGAACAGTTGGCGGTTCATTCCACTGTGGCGACCTCTGATAAATAAGTCGAAGGAAAATGTTTTAAATATTTTTCATTTGTTTAATTGTGTTGAGGTGTTTCAGGATTTGACCATTATAGGCCTCTACAGACGGAGTGTAATATTCTGAATTGTATGTACTGGATGCTTGCTTTATTTAGGTGTCCTGGTTCTTCCAGATGGAGCTCTCTTAATAGACTTCTGTGTTCTGAAATTCATCTGTGTGTGTGTGTGTGTGTGTGTGTGTGTGTGTGTGTGTGTGTGTGTGTGTGTGTGTGTGTGTGTGTGTGTGTGTGTGTGTGTGTGTGTGTGTGTGTGTGTGTTGTTCAGAACATGTGATTTGAGGAGTGGTGGTAAAGTTTAACTCTAATCTAATAATAGGAAAGTATTTTATTTGGATGGGTTTTTAAGGCCTGTGACTTTAGATTTGAAGTTAATTTAAACCATCTGGGCAAAGGAAATGATAAAGTTTGCCGCTTTAACAAAGATAAAGTATTAATTTAGTCCAATAATGACTATGCAGTCTTTTTTTTTTTTACAATTGATTATTGAAATTCTATACTATAGGAATAGAGGAAAGAGCACTCTTTAATTATCAGCTGTTAGTCAGCGCCTTTGCCGTGTGCTGTGTAAATGCAGACGATCGGATCCGAGTCGCTTTTAAAAGATGATGTAAGCAGGTCTTCAAAAAAATCGGATACAGTCACAAAATCGGTATTGACCATCAAGATCTGCAGTGTAAATGCAGCCACAGAAGCAACGAGAGTCAAGTCAGTCACAGAACATGACGGAGGAGCTAACTGTGGGCTCTTCTTGAAGATTAGACAGAGCGAGTCATTTAATTACTATTTTTCACTTGGAAGTGAACTGAAATGTCACTTAGAGAGTTAATGTGAGGTCTCTCTCTCTCTCTCTCTCTCTCTCTCTCAAGAGACAAAATAAATCAAAGTGATGCATACAATAATAAAGAAAAGGGATAAAAGAAAAGTAAGGAACTAATGCAGTCAAGTGTAATCGTCTGCAGTCACACATTGACACCTGTCTATCGCCAATAAGAGTGCCCGGTCACTGGACCAATTATAGAGTCGCACCATGATGTGTGGGTCATTTGCATCGAGCTACTTGCATTGTATTTTCATTGCCTCACACAATGAACATTACATATGTCATATATGATGTAAATATTGTCATATATGATGTAAAAGTATTCAAAACAAATGACAATAACACAGTGTTACTTTTTTTCCACAACAGCGCGGCAGATAATAATAAATCTAATTATTATTTTTATTATTACTACTTATTACTGATTGAATTATTTTCTTATTAATTTTTCATTTTGGGTTAAAAAATCCAAATCTTCTCAAATCTCTTTATTTTTATTTTTTTAACAAAGTAAGATGAAAAAAATAAACAAATTAATAATTAATAATATAATTAATATCTTATATCTCTGATGTGGCCCACACTCACCCAGACTCGGCCTCTAGTGGCCCTCAGTTTAATTGAGATTGAGACCCCTGCACTATAAATACCCTAACTTCCATATAACAGCCATCTTCGATTTGAAGAATCCCCCTTCCACCCCTACTCCTCCTCCTTTACTAGATGGGGGACACGGTGGCACAGTGGTTAGCACTGTTGCCTCACAGCAAGAACGTCACTGGTTGTAGTCCTTACCAAGCCAGCCGACGTTTCTGTGCAGAGTTTACAAGTTCTCCCCGTGCTCACGTGGGTTTCCCCCGGGTTCCCCAATTCCCTTCCACCGTCCAAAAACATGCAACTTAAGTTAATTGACTAATCCAAATCCTCACCATAGACATACACCTAGTAAGTAACTCTTAAGAGCAATCACTATCGGTTCATTAGCTACTACAGCAGGGGAGTTCTCGAGATCTACCTGAGCTTAAACTCCCCTCTCACCTTGCAACAGGAGGGAGCCCCAGGCTCGAGGATCTTATGAGCTTAGGGCTCTCTCCTGGCACAGCATGCCAAACAAGCTTATAATCAATCATCAGCTAAAGCCTGGTTTATACTTCTGCGTCAAGTAATCGGCGTGACCCATGGTCCATGCAACGCGCGTAGCCGTGCATTTATGCTTCTGCGCACTGTTTCTGTTGCTCTGCAAAACACTTCCGAAATGCTAGCTGGCAGTAGGTGTTTCTGTTTCTCTGTGTCGAGTTCCTTCGCTGGTGTTTTGTTTTTTCTGAACGCTTCCTTAATGTACAAGTGGCTCAAATTCGCTCATTTTGAGGCGGGAACCAGCGGACGTGCAACAACTTTAATCACAAGGTAAAAACAAAACAGCAGTCTCGATCCGGAGCTCCTTCACAGGACTCCACACCTGCTGCATCACGCTCGCGCAAGTATCAACCTCCTCCCACACTCGTCAGCGCTTCCAAGCCGACCAATCACAGAGCTTGCGCTATGCATACGCGTTGCATTTTCGTTACATTTTTTGAGAGGTGCACGTCAGCGACGGCCACGGCGAGCGGGCTATGCGTCCACCTGTAGGCTACACCGTAGCATACGCGTGTGCTTGACGCAGTATAAATCAGCCTTATGTGTGAACTCTTGAAACTCATTTATTGAAAAGTTTTTTATTAACATGTTAACAACTTTCATCCAATATGCTCTTTTTATTTATTTATTTATTTATTTATTTATTAATACAGGGACAATGTACAACATGACATGTTGTGCCAGAGTTAGCTATAAAGCTAATTTACATCTGCAGTCCCTGGGCAGGAAGTTGTAACACATTTAACAGTAAAAAATAATACAATATACACTTACAGCACAATACATACAATACATCATTGTCAATAAAATCAAATCAAATTAGTGGCTGCATATCTGAGTTTGTTTAAGCCAAATTTTATAATGATTAAAAGTGGTACTCTCTCTGATATACACTGGTATTTTATTCCATCTCTCTGCTGCTTTAACTGAAAAAACTGATCGTCCAAAAGCAGTTCTCCTAAGCTTAACTGAACAATCACCTCTAACCGATGACCTAGTCTGTCTTATATTCTCCTTGCCGACAATCACACATTATTTGAGGGGTGGTGGTGCAAGATCATTAAATATTTTATACATTAAACACACATCAGCATAAAATAAGAAACTGTCGCATGTTAGTCATTTTTGTTGTGCAATACAGTTACAATGATGATAGCTTCTTGGCTTGGCTTTGTTTATATATAACATACAATGGTTTTAATGTTGTAATGTTCGTGTGGGACCAGCTTGTAGCACAATAAGATAAGTGAGGGAAAATCATTGTATTCATAAATAGTTTAGCAGCAGCCGTAGGTAACTGATGCGTTTCTGTAAATCCTCAGACTCGCTCTAGCACTTTTGGAAACCTTCTTAATGTGTTTTTTAAAATTTAAATTAGAGTCAATAATTATACCTAAATATTTAAAATGATCAACTATATTTATTACTTCTCCATTAACTAAGATAGGATTTTGCATTATAAGAGAGAGAAATGCAGCATGCGGCGTGCTATCACCGTCACAGTTTCCTCTCATGAACTTCATTAATATTTCCGACTTGCCGACTAGTTCTGTTAATTTAATGGACATGTCATTACCTCTGACTTTGCGCTGCAAATAATTTTTTTACCACATCAATTTCTCCGCAGGCGTTGGCTTCTTTCAGCACTGATGGCTTCTGGGTCGTGTAGTTCTTTTTTAATTGCGTTACACTGTAATCCTATTACAAGACGTTTGGCCAGCGGAGAAATTAAAATGGTCGTGCCCAACTGAGCCTGGTTTCTCTCAAGGTTTTTTTTCTTCACTTTCGCCATTAGTGAAGTTTTTTTTCCCTCTCCGCTGTCGCCACTGGCTTGCATGGTTCGGGATCTATAGAGCTGCGCATCGTTGGATTTGCTCTTCAGTGTTTGGACTCTCAGTAGTGATTATTAAACCACACTGAACTGAGCTCAACTGAACTTAAACACTACAAACTGAACTACACTGTTCCTATTTACTGTGACCTTTTTTGGGAAGCTGCTTTGACACAATCTACATTGTATAAGCGCTATACAAATAAAGGGGAATTGAATTGAATTGAATTGAAACTACAAAATAGCGGTGCATTTTTTTGTCATCTTCCTATTGGTTGATTCCCCCTCCCATCTGCTCCCGTTTACTATTTTATCCTGTACCGTCCCAATCCTGTGATTAAAAGCAAAGATGACTCCAGTTCAGATGGAATTTCCATGATGCATGGGATTCCTGAAAAAATGTCATCCTCTATTCTGTATATAGTCCATCTGATTATTCCTGATCAGCTTTAGCATGTGTGTTCAATCAAGGGTGATCTGGAACAGGTGTGTGAGTGCAGTGCATGATAGGATTCGTAGTTCAGTTCAGTGGCAGATGTATAGTTGAGTGAATGATAGGGAGTGTTCATAAGCAGCCTGCAAAGGCAACACTGCTGGTGATCATAACACTCTAACATTCTTCAAAATATCTCATTTTGTGTTGAAAAGAAGAAAGAAACCAAATCAGGTTTGTGACAAATGAAGGGTCAGTGACTGATGACAGAATTAGATTTAAATATTTGGGTGAACCGCCCCTTTAAGAAACAACTCACGCTTCGAGGAATCATTCTCTGCACTTAAACAGAATTAAAGGGGTTTTCTTCACATCGCTGATCAGGAATGACTAGAGCGAAGTTCAGATTGAACGTCTGCTGCGTGTGTGAGTGTGTGTGTGATGTGCCTAGACAGTGTGTGATGATGGGATTGTGTGTGTTTGAATGGGGTTTTGATCTCTGGCCAGACTGAATTGATCTGTTTGTCTCCAGAGAGAGTCTGTGGTTTTTCTGCAGAGCTGTAAGACGCCTTCTTTTACACGTCTTACACGGATATGAAAAGTGACACTCGCAATCGTTTGTTGCGCTGCACTTGAATGGCTGTGAAATGTGTTCTTTACAGCACACAGAGATACTGTATACTGCATTGTGTTTAAGGGTGCATCTGTTTAAATGCATGCTTGAATACTACAATGACTATTCATGCAGTTTTCACAAAGGACAGGTAATATGCTTGGTGCTAACAAAGCCGAGGTCATGGTTGATCAAATGTGAAGAAATGTAACGTCAATGTAATGTAATAAGGGCAAAACGGTGGCTCAGTGGTTAGCACTGTAGCCTTTCGACAAGAAGGTTGCTAGTTTGAGTCCTGGGTGGGCCAGTTGGCATTTCTGTGTGGAGTTTGAATGTTCTCCCCAAGTTGGTGTGGGTTTCCTCTGGGTGCTCCGGTTTCCCCCACAGTCCAAACACATGCGATATAGGGGAATTGAATAAACTATAAAAGGTGTAGAGCAGTGTGTGTGTGAATGAGTGTGTATGGGTGTTAGGTTACTGCTGAAAGGGCATCCGCTGTGTAAAACATATTCTGGAGTAGTTGTCGGTTCATTCCGCTGCGGAGACCCCTGATAAATAAGGGACTAAGCTGAAGGAAAATGAATATATGGACTTCAGTTCAATTGAAACAGCCTGAGACCCTCCTGATTGGCCAGCTGAGCATACTTCATAAATATTAATTAGGTTATGTGAAACGTGATTGGCTGAGAGGCAGAGGGTCAACAGGATTTGTCAATTATTCAATTGTTGGAAGTTTAATGTAATAATTATTTGATATTTCTTGGTAAACACATTAAAATAGAATAAAACAGTGTATCACAGTAAAATATATATGATGTGTTTTAAGCTTTTCTGGCTTCAGTTCAAACAGAAAAGCCTGAGGCTCTCCTGATTGGCCAGCTGTGCATGCTTCATGAATATTAATTAGGGTAACCTGAAAAATGATTGGCTGAGAAACAGATGGTCAGTAGGATCAGTATTCAGCAGTTTAAAGTCTGCATGAACTGGAAGCTGCAACCTTTATTTCCGTATTGTGACGCAGTTCCTAGTGAAACGCAATATTAAATGAGGAAACAGTGGGTGTGGCTTGTTTTTTCTACTGCGAGCTAATTGGATGTAGTAAAGGACTTTAGAGCAGCTTTTAGTCGGTCAATGGCACAGTCTATTTCAGTTCCTCAAAATAGCAACACGTCAACAATGCGCCTTAACACACCTCCTTTATAGACCAGCACACCCATGAGTCCACAAAGGGGTGCAAATGGCTTGCTATTTAAACAACGTGCAGCAAAATGTGAAAATTAGAGTTGCGCTGGTCTGTAAATAGCAGCAAATCGGGCCAAACACACCTTGCATCTCATTGCACCGGATGTATGATAGGGCCCGTAATCTGAGAATTTAGCTGACAACAAACAGGAAGTGCATTTTCAGATTTTAATTTTAAATTACAAGGGCAAGAACCTTTTCTTTTTTTTCATAATGACATGCACAGATGAATTGTTCACCACAAAACTAGCAATGTGAGCTAATAAAATCAACATGGTTAGTTTTGATTTCAGACTTTATTTCAGTTCAGAGCCAAAGCAGCAAGTGTTTGTGCTCTTTAACTTTCTGCCCTGGTCAGGGCGTTTATCAGGCAGAATGTGAATCTCCAGGGGTCAGACCAGATGATGTGATTTTCCTGCGATTGATCGAGTGTGTTTGTCTGTGATGTTTCAGGTTCCCCAAGCGACAGACCTTTGACATGTTACGATTTTCACAGCTCTGTTTTTAGCGTGAGAAACTTATCAGAGCTGATGTGTGAACTCTGAAGTGCTTGTGTGTGCGGTGTGTGTGTGTGGTCACGAATGTGTGAATGTGTTCTTTGAATACAGGATTGTTGTGTAAGAGTTTTCTCTAGAACATAGATAACTGAGACTCTATTTATTTACAATGAATCCTATGAGTGTGTGAATGCACATGTTTTTCTTCTTGAAATATTTCCCAAATGATGTTGAACAGATTGAGGAATTTTTCACAGTATTTCCTATAATATTTTTTCTTCTGGAGAAAGTCTTATTTGTTTTATTTCGGCTATAATAAAAGCAGTTTTTAAGGTTTTTAAACCATTTTAAGGTCAATATTATTAGCCCCTTAAGCAATATGGTTTGGATAGTCTACAGAACAAACCACTGTTATACAATGACTTGCCTAATTACCCTAACTTTACCCTAACTAACCTAATTAAGCCTTTAAATGTCACTTTAAGCTGAACACTAGTGTCTTGAAGAATATCTAGTCAAATATTATTTACTGTTATCATGGCAAAGAGAAAATAAATCAGTTATTAGAGATGAGTTATTAAAACTATTATGATTAGAAATGTGTTGAAAATCTTCTCTTCGTTGAACAGAACTTGTGGGAAAAATATACAGGGGGTTAAAAATTCTGAATTCAACAGTATATCACAATATAGTCCCCTTTTTCTGCTAATTAAGTCAATTAACAGTTTATTTACAGTTAAAAACACAATTATTAGCGCATTTCGACAAACATTGTTGACATTTTAACATAAAAACAAGCTCCACCCCTTTATAATATCCCCACTATCACATCTAGACACACCCCTCACTGCTGATTGGCTGGACGTTAAGAACTGCTGAGTCATTTAGGCCCCGTTCACACTGCCAGTTAAATGCGACCCAACTCCCTATTGCTCATATGTGACACAGATTGGATCTGTTCTATGACCAAATATGATAAAAGCGCATGCATTCGGATATTCAGAGATCGGTTTCAGGTCTCATTCATATGTGGAAATAAATCAGAATAAATCGGATATGTGACAATGCGACTGTCATGTAAACAGGCAGATCGGATTTATTGAGGCGTTCTGTTTTGTATGACATTAAACTTGCGACAATGTGGTGTTTCTCCGCGGTTTAATGGTGTAGAAGGAAGAGCGTGTGGAGACATCGACGCGGTAAACAACAACGACAGAGGAAACAGAGGAGGAAAGTGGTCAGTCGCCACAATTTGCTCCCGCCAGACCTGAGATCTCTCTCGTACCCACAAATTCCTCTGAATGGTGGAGGACACCATATATAAACTATAGACACAAGCTGCGATGACAGCCCTTTCCCAACTCCACTGCATTATTTTAAAGTGGGGCTAACTTCGCATATTTCGCAGAGCTAAAAGCAAGACAATTTCTTTCATTGTGGCTAGTGTAGCGCAGATGCTAGAACCCGCCTTTATGCATGCGCAACGTCGTAAATTGTATAGCAAGCACGGGCGTAGCAACCGGGGGGGACGGAGGGGGATACGTCCCCCTCACTTTTAGAGACAGACCATTTAGAAGCAGGTAACTGTCTGAAAATACCCCAAAGTGCTCAATAATATTTGACTCTGGTGACAATGCAGGCCATCGGAGATGTTCTACTTCACTTTCATGTTCTTCAAACCACTCTCTCACCAGTCTTGCTGTGTGATGCATTGATGCATTATCATCCCTATACACGCCACTGCCTTTAGGATACAATGTTTGAACTACTGGGTCCACATGGACCTTCAGAATGGTTCGGTAGTCCTTGGGAGGGATGATCCATCTAGCATCAGCATTGCGCCTAGGGAATGGCATGATATTGCAGACCAAACCATCACTGATCCCCCCATGCTTGACTCTGTGCATCAGTGGACTGGGTGCTAGGTGGTTGCTAAGGTGTTGCTAGGCAGTTGCTAAGGTGTCGTTAGATGGTTGCTAGGCGTTACAAGGTGGGTGCTAAGGTGTTGCTAGGTGGTTGTAAAGGCATTGCTAGGTGGTTGCTAAGGTGTTGCTAGGCGGTTGCTAGGGTGTTCTGAGTGGTTGCTAAGGCATTGCTAGGTGGTTGCTAAGGTGTAGCTAGGTGGATGCTAAGGTGTTGTTAGGCAGTTGCTAAGGCATTGCTAGGTGGTTGCTAAGGTGTTGCTAGGCGGTTGCTAGGGTGTTCTAAGTGGTTGCTAAGGCATTGCTAGGTGGTTGCTAAGGTGTAGCTAGGTGGATGCTAGGGTATGTTGAGTGGTTGCTAGGCAGTTGCTAACATAAATTAGCATGTTTCTAAAATGAATTAGCATTAGGCTAGCATGTTTCTAGCATAAATTAGCATGTTGTTAGTCTGTTTCTAGAATGGATTGGTATGTTGTTAGTATGTCCAATGTAAAGTAAATGACGTTTGTTTACAATGGAAGTCTATGGGACAGTTGCTAGGGTGCCGTAAGTGGTTGCTAGGGTGTTGCTAGTAAGTTGAAAGGTCATCAGAGATTGGCTGATTGGTATTCTGAGTTAAATGAGCCCCAATTTAAGTCTGAAAAAATATAGAATAGAAAGGTAGTAAATGTTTTTAAAGTAAGTTTTATTATTAGTTTGACAAAGAAAGAGGAATTTGAACAAAATGATGTATATTTTTGGACATATGATCAAAGGACTTAAAAGTGCTCGTAGTTAAAGAATAACCCATATATGAACATGAAATATATATGAACATTCCCATACCCATATATGAACATTCTCTTTTAAAATGTCCACTTTTAATTTAGTTTAGGTATTGTACTAGTTAAATTGAAAAAACAATTAATAATTCCATTTATTTTATAATGTGTTTAATTATAAGGAACATACATTTATTTAATGCTTTTAATTTATTAATAAAACTCTTAGCTGCTTCAAACTTTTCGTCAGGCAGTAAAACAAGTTTTACAACTAAAGCATTTGTCATGTTCTGCCTGATTAAAATTCACCTTGAGACTGCGGTTCCTTCTAAGAGCACCTTTGGCTGTCATTCCTAATGAGCAAAGTGGAAACTGTGGCCGTGCGCTACTCCATTTTGGATCAGCCGCATGGGGAGCTGCTGCCAAAAAGCATCTGGCTGATATTATTCATTCCTGCAGTCAAGACAAGACAAGTGCTGACCAAACAGAGAGACGCAGGGAGGTGTCTTGGCTCTCCTACATCACCTTTACAGGTTAATTGTTTTAAAATGCTTCAGTGAGCAAACTTTAGACGTGAACATATTACAGAAGAGGCTGCAGTAATGAACTGTCCTGATGTTCAGCATCTCAACAGTCAGACAGCATGCAAATACACACATGATGCCTTATGATTAGTCATTGTTTATTATGATGTTAGAATTCATTCACTGGGAAACACCCATACACTCTCATTCACACACACACTTATACACTACGGCCAATTTAGTTCATCAGTTCCCCTATAGCGCATGTGTTTGGACTGTGGGAGAAACCGGAGCACCCGGAGGAAACCCACACCAGCACGGGGAGAACATGCAAACTCCACACAGCTGGGACTAGAACCAGTGATCTTCTTACTGTGAGGCCACAGTGCTGACCACTGAGCCACTGTGTCGCCCAGTAATTATAACTAGAAAAGTAAAGTTGGTAGATAAACTTTATGGTGGCTTGAGAAAGCCTTTAGTCTGAACGTTTGAAGTCGTGTTAAAGTTTAAATAATTGAAGTAGTTTAAGAAGTTTAAAACAGATAAACACACATAGATAAAAAATACATAAATATTAGCATGTTTCTAGCATGAATTGGCATGTTTCTTGCTAGGGTGTTCTGAGTGGTTACTAAGGCGTTGCTAGGCGGTTGCCATAGTGTTCTTGGTGGTTGCTAGGGTGTTCTGAGTGGTTGCTAAGTGGTTGCTAAGGCGTTGCTAGCTGGTTGCTAAAGTGTTGCTAGACGGTTGCTAAGGTGTTACTAGGTGGTTGCTAAGGCATGGCTAGGCGGTTCCTAAGGGGCTGCTAGGCGGTTGCTAAGGCATTGCTAGGTGGTTGCTAAGGTGTTGGTAGGTGGTTGCTAAGGCGTTGCTAGGCGGTTGCTAAGGTGTTGCTAGGTGGTTGCTAAGGCGTTGCTAGGCGGTTGCTAAGGTGGTTGCTAGGTGGTTGCTAAGGTGTTGCTAGGTGGTTGCTAGGGTGTTCTTAGTGGTTGCCAAGGCGTTGCTAGGTGGTTGCTAAGGTGTTGCTATGCAGTTGCTAGATGGTTGCTAAGGCATTACTAGGTGGTTGCTAAGGTGTTGCTAGGGTGTTCTAAGTGGTTACTATGGTGTTGCTAGGTGGTTACTAAGGGGTTGCTAGATGGTTGCTAGGGTGTTTTCAGTGGTTGCTAAGGCGTTGCTAGGTGATTGCTAAGGTGTTTACTAGGTGGTTGCTTAGGCATTATTAGGTGGTTGCTATGGTGTTGCTAGGTGGTTGCTAGGGTGTACTGAGTGGTTGCTAAGGCGTTACTTGGTGGTTGCTAAGGGGTTTCTAGGTAGTTGCTAAGGTGTTGCTAGGTGGTTGCTGAGGTGTTGCTATGCGGTTGCTAAGGTGTTGCTAGGCAGATGCTAAGATGTTGCTTGGTGGTTGCTTAGGCATTGCTAGGTGGTTGCTAAGGTGTTGCAAGGCGGTTACTAGGGTGTTCCAAATGGTTGCTAAGGCATTGCCAGGTGGTTGCTAATGTGTTGTTAGGTGGTTGCTAGGTTGTTCTAAGTGGTTGCTAGGTGGTTGCTAAGGCATTGCTGGTTGCTAAGGTATTGCTAGGCAGTTGCTAACATAAATTAGCATGTTCTAGTATGAACTATCATTTGGCTAGCATGTTTCTATCATAAATTAGCATGTTCTAGTATGAACTATCATTTGGCCAGCATGTTTCTATCATAAATTAGCATGTTGTTAGCATGTTTCTAGAATGGATTGGGAAGACATTACTATGAATTGGTATGTTGTTAGTATGTCCAATGTAAAGTCAATGGCAGTTTTTTACAATGGAAGTCTACAGGACAGTTGCTAGGGTGCCGTAAGTGATTGCTAGGGTGTGGCTAGTAAGTTGAAAGGTCATCAGCGATTGGCAGATTGGTAGTCTTAGTTAAATGAGCAGAAGTCTGTATGACAGTCCGGTGCAAAGTTATGAGGTCATAAAGTTTGGCAACGCGTTCCTTCCAATAGACATCAACAGGGTAGGCGACATCTAGTGTATATATCTATGGTATAACAGTATGTTGGCTTTCTCAAGCCACCATAATAATAATAGTAAATCAATAATCTATAAGGAAATAATAACAACAGCCACAATGTTTGATTAGAAGCCCCGCCCCCATAATGTTTGATTGGCGGCTCCGCCCCCAGTGAGTGTGAGAAAAGTGGAGGTGTTGCAGTGCTCTAGTTTATCGTGGGGTTTTCCACCGGGCGGCTGCGTGCGTGCGTGTGTGTGTGTGTGTGTGTGTATGTGTGTGAATGTGCTCTGGTTTTCTTTCGCAGGAAGTACAGTGGTTTTATCTGAAGCACTGCGCATCACTGCAGAGCATCTACTGTACCCTTTGACTTTACTGTAGTACATTATGTGTGTGTGGGTGTGTGTGAGGGTGTGTGTGTGTTCAGTGAAGTGGTATAACAGGTGCTGACGCTCACACACTGGGCGTTCACGGGGGCAGCGGACACTTTGTTGTAGTGACTTCCTTTGGCACTGTATGGTCACGATGCATTTACACGTGTGTGTGTGTGTGTGTGTGTGTGTGTGTGTGTGCGCGCATGTGTATTCATTCAGTACATGTGCATCTGTGTATGTTTAGTGTGTGTATGTATGTGTGTGCGTGTGTGTGTGTGTGTAGAGCAAATGTGTCTGTTTGTCTGTATGCCGGTGTGTGTTTGCATGTGACACTGTGTGTATTCTGTGGATGTGTATGTTTGCATGTGAATATCTGTGTGTGTATGCGTGTGTGTATGTGTGTTGCTTGCATGTGACACTGTGTGTTCTGTGGATGTGTGTGTGTGTGTGTGTTTGCATGTGCATATTTGTCTGTGTGTTTATGTGTGTGTGTTGCTTGCATGTGACACTGTGTGTGTGTGTTTGCATGTGCATACGTGGCTGTGTGTGTGTTTCTTGCATGTGACTGTGTATGTGTGTGTGTGTGTGTGTGTGTGTTGCTTGCAAGTGACACTGTGTGTGTTCTGTGTATGTGGGTTCGCATGTATATATGTATGTGTGTGTGTTTGCATGTGCATATATGTCTGTGTGTGTATGTTGCTTGCATGTGACACTGTTGATGTGTGTGTTTGCATGTGCTTATGTGTCTGTGTGTGTTTTGTTTTTGTGTATGTGTGAATATGTGTTTGTTCAGTGTGTGTGCGTACGCATGTCCATCTGTGTGTGTGTGTAATGAGGATGGTTATATATTCCTATGTAATAATGTGAAGTAATGTGATGTGTAGTTGTTTCCGTCAGTTTGTATGTGGTGTGTGTGTGTGTGTGTGTGTGTGTGTGTTGTGTATGTCCCATGTGTGAGTGTGTTTTGCACACGTGCTCTCGCTGGACGTCACACTGAGCCTGTAGCAAAGTCAGTGCAGTCTCTGTTCATCTTGAAAAACACATCTCTGCTCCTGCACATCCAGCAAATCCGCATTATGACATTACATTAGTGGCTGTTCTTTTATCACCGTGAGAGTCATTTACATATTGATTATAAATAATATGACAGAGTATTGATTATAATATTAGTCCTTTTTTCAATTTTG
Organism: Danio aesculapii; assembly: GCF_903798145.1. Taxonomy (NCBI): domain Eukaryota; kingdom Metazoa; phylum Chordata; class Actinopteri; order Cypriniformes; family Danionidae; genus Danio; species Danio aesculapii. The sequence goes on from NC_079442.1 coordinate 52,575,357, forward strand.
AATAAATATTTTTAAAGAAATAGGGTGGCATGGTGGCTCAGTGGTCGCCTCACAGCAAGAAGGTCGCTGGTTCAAGTCTCGGCTGGGTCAGTAGGCATTTCTGTGTGGAGTTTGCATGTTCTCTTTGTGTTGGCGTGGGTTTCCTCCGGGTGCTCCGGTTTCCCCCACAGTCCTAACACATGCGCTATAGGGGAATTGATGAACTAAATTGTCTGTAGTGTGTGTGTGTGTGTGTGCGTGCGTGCGTGTGTGTGTGTGTGTGTGTGAATGAGTGTGTATGTGTGTTTCCCAGTACTGGGCCAGAAGGGCATCATGTGCGTAAAACAAATGCGGTTCATTAGTTGGCGGTTCATTCCGCTGTGGTGACCCCTGATAAATAAGGGAGACAGCCGAAGAAAAATGAATGAAGAAATAACATATGTAACTGTTTTTTATTTTTTATTTTGAAGAAGTATATCGTAAAGAAATAATCCGATAATCATTAACATTGAAATGCTTTAAATGAAATAAAATACCGTACTGTACTTTAAAATTCATTCATTCATTTTCTTGTCGGCTTAATCCGGGGTCGCCACAGCGGAATGAACCGCCAACTTATCCAGCACGTTTTTACGCAGCGGATGCCCTTCCAGCCGCAACCCATCTCTGGGAAAGTACTTTAAAATAAATACATTATTTAATGAATCTTTGTAAAAGATATCATTAACAAACTGATCACAGTACCACGGTGAATTGGTGGATTTGGTCCCAAGGGTTCCATAATCCTGGACCAGGCCGTATCCTGAGCAGCTGCTGTGGTGGTCATGGAGGAGTGGAGAGCATGAGACTGATTCCTGTGACGCTCCAGGGACAGACCTGTCTTGCTGACATCCAGCTTCTCCAGCGCCTAGACAGCAGCTCTGCACAAGACGTTTGGCCATAGAACAAATGGTTGTGCCCAACTGAGCCTGGTTTCTGCAGCGGCAGCAGTAATGCGGTCGATGTACCGGTCTGTTGTGGTAAAGAAGGAGCTGAGCCGAAATGCAAAGCTTTTGATTTACCGGTCAAACCACATTCCTACTTTCAACTATGGTCATGAGCTTTGGGACCGAAAGGACAAGATCTTGGATACAAGCGGCTGAAATGAGTATAGATAGGGTGAGGAGCTCTGTCACCCGGGAGGAGCTCGGAGTAGAGCCGCTGCTCATCCACATCGAGAGTAGTCAGCTGAGGTGGCTCTGGCATCTGTTTCGGATGCCTCCTGGACACCTACCTAGGGAGCTGTTCCAGGCATGTCCCACAGGGAGGAGACCTCGGGGACTACATCTCTCAGCTGTCCTGGGAACGCCTCAGGATCCCCCTGGAGGAGCTGGAGGAAGTGTCTGGGGAGAGGGAAGTCTGGGGTGCTCTCCTAACACTGCTGCCCCCACGACCCGGCCACGGAAAAGCGGACGAAAATGAGATGAGAGGAGGTCTCAAGATCGACCCGATCTCAAACTCCCCTCTCACCCTGCAAATGGGAGGGAGCCCTGGGCTCGAGTATCTTATAAGTTCTGAACTCTTGACAAAGTATTATGAAAGTCTGATTTGCACTCCTGCAGAAATGCGACTGCTGTTTATTTGAACACACACTCTTTCGTGTGGTAGAAAGCGAGCATCTGAACCTTCACCTGTAAACAACAACAAGTCACTTTCACTCCCGTTGAGGATCTGGGAAACACTGAAGGGTTTTCTGCTGCAGAGATGTTCAGTTTTATCTGAGCTCTTCAGATTGAGTTTTAGGATATGTGACACTCTGAGGTCTGATCTGGGGTCAGTAATGCAGTTATGATCCGCCTCGGGTGAAACAGTCAGGATGGAGTGTGGAAATTCAAGGTCGTGGGTGTGTGTGTGTGTGTGTGTGTGTGTGTGTATGAGAAAGATTGTGTGTGAGGGACTGTGTGCATTATGCATTTGTGCGCATGTTCAGAATGTGTGAACATATATATGGATTTGTGTGAGTGTTTAGTGTGTGTGTGTGTTATGCATTTGTGTGCATTTTCTGTGTGAGTGTTTAGTGTGTGTGAGTGTGTGTATGCATTTGTGTGCATGTTTTAAATGTTTGTGTGCATGTTTTTAGTGTGTGTATGCATTTGTGTGCATGTTTAGTGTGTGTGAGTGTGTGTTATGCATTTGTGTGTTTGTTTAAAATGTGTGTGTGCATGTTTTTAGTGTGTGTATGCATTTGTGTGCATGTTTTAAATGTGTGTGTGTGCATGTTTTTAATGTGTGTATGCATTTGTGTGCATGTTTAATGTGTGCGAGTGTGTGTGTGCATTTGTGTGCATGTTTTAAATGTGTGTGTGCATGTTTTTAGTGTGTGTGTGTGCATTTGTGTGCATGTTTTAAATGTGTGTGTGCATGTTTTTAATGTGTGTATGCATTTGTGTGCATGTTTAGTGTGTGCGAGTGTGTGTGTGCATTTGTGTGCGTGTTTTAAATGTGTGTGTGCATGTTTTTAGTGTGTGTGTGTGTGCATTTGTGTGCATGTTTTAAATGTGTGTGTGCATGTTTTTAGTGTGTGTATGCATTTGTGTGCATGTTTTAAATGTGTGTGTGCATGTTTTTAATGTGTGTATGCATTTGTGTGCATGTTTAGTGTGTGTGAGTGTGTGTTATGCATTTGTGTGTGTGTTTTAAATGTGTGTGTGCATGTTTTTAGTGTGTGTATGCATTGGTGTGCATGTTTTAAATGTGTGTGTGTACATATTTTTAGTGTGTGTATGCATTTGTGTGCATGTTTTAAATGTGCGCGTACATGTTTTTAGTGTGTGTATGCATTTGTGTGCATGTTTTAAATGTGTGTGTGTGTGCATGTTTTAGTGTGTGTATGCGTTTGTGTGCATGTTTTAAATGTGTGTGTGCATGTTTTTAATGTGTGTAAGCATTTGTGTGCATGTTTAGTGTGTGCGAGTGTGTGTATGCATTTGTGCACATGCACGCAAGTGTGTGCATGTATTTATATGCACGTTCAGTGTGTATGCAAGTGTGTCTGTGTGCGCGAGTGTGTGTATTCATTTATGTGTGTTCATGTTGAATGTCTGTGCATGTATGCCTTTGTCTACCTGTTCAGTGTGTGTGTTAGTGCGTGCGAGTTAATGTATGTGTGTGTGTGCGCGAGTGTGTGTATGCATATGTGTGTGCGAGTGTTTGTATTCATTTGTGTGCTTGCTCAAGAGTGTGTGCATTTGTGTGCACATGCATGTATGCATTTGTGGCATGTACAGAGTGTGTGTGTGTATGCAAGTGTGTCTATGTGAGTGTGTTCGAATGTGTGTATTAATTTGTGTGTGTATGTTCATGTTAAATGTGTGTGCATGTATGCCTTTGTGTACCTGTTCAGTCTGTGTGCACATGCGTTTGAGTGTGCATGTGTGAGTGTGTTTATGCTTCTATGTGTTTGTGTGCATGTTTAGTGTGTGTGAGTGCATATTTATTGTGTGTGTGTGAGTGTGTGTGTGTTTGTTTGCATGTTCAGTGTTTGCCAGTGTGTTGTGTGCACGTTCAGAGTATGCAAGTGTGTATATTGATTTGTGTGTGTTCATGCTGAAGTGTGCATGCATAAGTGTGTATGCTTCTATGTGTGTGTGCAGTGTGTGTGGCTGTAATTGTTCTTTAATGAGCCGTAAAACAGTCCAGTGGTGCTCTCCTTTACCTCTCCTCCTCCTCTTCCTCCTGTCACGTTCCTGCTCCTCCTCAAACACTAATCTGAGTACGCAGCGTCCATTAGTCTCCTGATTCAGTAAAACTACAGTATAATTTCTGACTGTACTGCTCTGCAGATTATCAGAGGGGTTCTCACTTGAAAGCTTCACCCCAAAATCTGCTCATTTACTCTCTGTAAGGTACTTGACTCTTTGTTCATTAGTAAAACATTGAAGATTTTCTGCTGAAGCAGCTTTTTTGTTTGCTGAAATTGCGTAACGTTTTTATTAAAGAGTTTACACCATTATGTGTCTTTCTTATTGTATGTTTATATTTGTCAGCACATATTTACACATCAGGTCCTATCATACACCAGGCGCAATAAAGAGCAAGACGTGTTTGACACGATTTCTTGCTATTTTCAGACCAGCGCAACAGTAATTTTCACGTTTTGCGCCACGTTGTTTAAATAGCAAGTTTATTTGTGCCACTTTGTGGACTCATGGGTGTGCTGGTCTATAAAGGAGGTGTGTTAAGGTGCATTGTTGGCACATTGCTATTTTGAGGAACTGAAATAGACTGTGCCATTGACCAACTAAAAGCTGCTCTAAAGTCTAGCAGAGCGCGTTAGTTATGCACCTATGCAAATCCAAACGCTTACACACTGCGTAAGATGAACAACAATGCACAAATATCTTTACAGATGAAAACAATTAAAGGATTAAAATGATACAAGAATGATTATTTACTACATCGATATAAAAATCACTGCCTCCATGCCTCATCTCAAAGGGCTTTTTTCAGTTTATTCATGACAATCTACATCTGTATAATATTAGCGACACAGTGGCGCAGTAGATAGTGCTGTCGCCTCACAACAAGAAGGTCGCTGGTTCGAGCCTTGGCTCAGTTGGCATTTCTGTGTGGAGTTTGCATGTTCTCCCATGTTCGTTTAGGTTTCCTCCGGGTGCTCCAGTCCAAAGACATGCGGTACAGGTGAATTGGGTAGGCTAAATTGTCGATAGTGTATGTGTGAATGAGTGTGTGTGTGGATGTTTCCCAGAGATGGGTTGCGGCTGGAAGGGCATCCGCTGCGTAAAAAATGTGCTGGATAAGTTGGCGGTTCATTCCGCTTTGGCGACCCCGGATTAATAAAGGGACTAAGCCGACAAGAAAATGAATAAATGATATTCTTTATTATCTGCATATTTATATTTGTTTTCATAAACACAAGTTTAGATTTGTCCTCCTGTGGGGTTTTGAAGACGTCTGCATCACCATATGGAGCATCAGAACAGGATATAACTGTGTGTTTGGATATAACTCAGTGTTTTGACCACACTTTTAACTTATTGTTCATTTATTCCTTTGCTGGAAATTAGTTTAGAAGCAAATCGTTGTGCTTAACAAACTAAATTAAATATGTGGGCTAATGGATGTGTTCAGTGGAGTGAGTTTCCACCGTTTCCTAACTCCACCAAAGTAAAGGAGTAAAGAATAAAAATAAAGTAAAGAGAAAGTAAAGAGGCTGAATGGAGGAGGCTCGTTCTTTATCCTCGCGCTGCAGATGCTCTGTTTAATTGTTTTCTTGCTAGTGAAGCGTTCAGTTTTTACACTTACAAAGTCCGCCATGTAAATAGCAAATGCACCATGGAGCGACGCAACTGACTCTTAAAGGGAATGAGAGAGGAGACTCTCATTGGTTTAAAGCACGTTACGCTTAAAACACACCCAGAACTCATTAAGAGAATAAGCACAACCCTGTTAGACCATGCGCCAGTGCGCAGAGCGTATTTCTCCATCCTTAAAATAGCAAAAGTGCATTCGGACACTTCGTTAATGCTTTTGTGCCATGCGCTTCAGAATTTGTGCCTAGATTGTTAAATAGAGCCCATTTTGTTCATATAAACATGTGTTGAACAATGAAACTGAAATGCCTGGTTTTAGACCACAATAGTTCGTTAGTATGGTGAAGGACCTCCTTTTATGATTAAGCAATGTACTCCTTATACAACATTTGAACCATTGCGTACATATGGTCCTCCAGAATGGATCTGCAGTCACTGGCCCATCTAGCATTGTATTTGCACTAGGGAATGGCATGATATTGTAGACCAAACCATCACCGATCCCACCATGCTTGACTCTGTGCATCAATGGACTGGGTGGTATGCTTCTTTGGGGCTTCTCCACACCGTAACTCTCCCATATGTGGAAAGACGGTGAACCTGGACTCATCCACAGCTCCACAGCTCAAGATTTTTGGTGCTGACACCATTGAAACAGGTGTTTGGCATTGGCATGAGTGGACAAAGGTTTGTCTATAGCAGCCGGCCATGCATATTGAACCTGTGGAGCTCCAGACCAACAGTTTTGGTGGAAACAGGAGAGTTAAGTCGCACATTTAATTCTACAGTGAGTTGGGCAGCTGTGGTTTGATGCTTTTTGGATAGAGTCAGGGTTATCAGCCGGACATCCCTTTCAGACAGCTTCCTCCTGTGTCCACAGCTTCTCCTATTGGATGTGGTTCTTCTTCTTGGTGGTTTGCTTACATTAGTCTGGATACTGCGGCTCTTGATCATCTCAAAGACTTGCTGTCTTGGTCAACTATTTGTCCTTATTTGAACTCTGATATGTCACTCATAATGTTGTGTGCGTTGCAATATTTGAAGTAAAACTGTGCTGTTACTCTGCTAATGAAATCTTCACACCCTGCTCTTATTGGTGGAATGTGTAATCAATGAGTGTCAGCAGTTATTGTTGATGTTTGCGTCTCATTAAATTTCGCTTTCTTTCTGTAGGCACAATGCGTCCAGTTCAGCGCAACTTCTATGACCCGTCCTCATCCCCAGGCAAGGGCATCGTTTGGGAGTGGGAAAACGACTGTGGGTCCTGGACGCCGTATGATATGGAGCTGTGCGTCAGCATCCAGAACGCTTACGAAAAGCAGCACCCGTGGCTGGATTTGAGCTCTCTGGGCTTCAACTACCTGGTGGATTTCGACAGCATGTCTCAAACCAACCGACAGAGCCAACGAAAACGCCGCATTCGCAGACGCATGGATCTAGCATACCCGCTCATCGCCGGATCCATCCCTAAATCACAATCCTGGCCTGTGGGAACAAATTCGGGCACGCCATGCTCCTGCCAGCAGTGTCTTCTAGTCCACAGCACCCGTGCAGCATCCAACGCCATTTTGGCTCTACAGCAGAGGAGGAAACTGTACGGAACAGAGGGCGGAGCCAATCAGAACACTTCTACTGTCAGGCAGAGCAACACCTTCGCTGGCTCCTCCCTCTGGTCGCCCACGACGACCGTTGCTAGGGGACATCATAATAATCATAACAACATATCAGTGGGTGGAGGGGGAGGAGGGAAGGCGGAGATGAATGGAGCGAACTTCCCATTGGTGACGCTGCCAACCAATCACGCGCTCACTATTAACGGACAGAACAACCTGAACCGGCCGGGAACACAGCGGATCACGGTGACGGCCAGCAGAGGAGCCGTTCCTGCAGGGTAAGAGAGAATTATTTTATACTTACATTCGTTCTATAAGTTGATTCATTTCAGTGAATTGATTCTTTTTGTGTGAATCATTTCATTTAAGAGTGCTGATTCATTGAAAACTGATTCTTAGTTACATTTCCCTAAATGGTACAGTAGTTTCTTTGATCTGTTCTTGCTTTTAGACTATATTATACTGCATTTTTACATTCTCTCTCCAAGTTGATTCAGTTGAACGAGTCGATTTTTTATGTGAGTCATTTCATTTGAGAGTGCTGATTCATGTAAAAACTGAATCCCAGTTACATTTCACTATATGGTACAGTAGTT